>NW_028114247.1:0-110011 GCF_964289735.1 Phaethon aethereus | reverse complement strand
GACCTGATGATCTTGAAGGTCCTTTCCAACCTTAATGGTGCTCTGCTTCTGTGATTCTGTGATCTTCTCTCCATTCCTCCAGGTATTACAACTGTCTCTTTGTCTGGAGATGCCACCTCCCAGAGAGATGACAGCAGAGAATCCAGCAGTGGTCAATGATGGACAAGGAGGGAATGTCTACTGTGGCAATGCATCCACGTGTCAAGGAAGGCCAACAGCATCCTGGGCTGCAGCAGGAAGAGCGTCACTAGCAGGACATGTGGCGTGATCCTTCCTCTGTACTCAGCTTTGATGAGGCCACCTCTGGAGTGCTGGCCCCAGTTCTGGGCTCCCCAGTACAAGAAAGATGTCAGAAGCAGCCCGTCAAAATGGTGCAGGGACTGGAGCATCTTCCTATGAGGGTCGTCTGAGAGTGCTGGTAGGGTTCAGCCTGGGGAAGAGGAGGCTCAGGAGGACCTTGGCACTCTGTGTAAATAGCTGGTGGGAGGAAATGAGGAAGGAAGTCTTCCCATTCAGGCGTCCTTGGGACTCCCTTCACACCTCTGCCACAAAAATGCTCTGTAGGGAGGTGAATTAAAGTTGGAAGGCTGGAAGGACATAGCCCCTGAAGGGATCTTGATTCATTTCATTCACATCCCCTTAATTACCTATATTTGTGGAGAGTGAGGTACAAACACAGCGCAGGAGTCAGGAGAGAATCCCTCTCCCTCGAGAGCTCATTTGGGCAGCGTGCATGGCACAAGTGGAATGCAGCAGTACTCAGCAGCTTTGGCTTCTCTCCCAGAGGACCCTCTTGGAAGAGCGAGGCCATGTATAGACACAGGCACGGCCATTTCCCCGTACAAACATGGACATGCAGATATTCACACATGCTTACCCATATGCATGCTCCTGCAGACGTGTATTTGCATACAGATACATGTGCACGCTCATGTACAGAGATGCACACACATAAAAGCACACATCCGCACACACCTATATATACGCGGTCCGATGCCACGCACATCCATGCTCACCTCTGTGAAGGCACATGCACGTGATGAAACACATACACATTCTTGAATAGACGTGACAAAACACACTCGCACACTACATTTGTGCACAGTCATGTTTGCATGTCCATTACCCCAGGCACACAGAAGCACACATATGTGCAAACGCACACACGAGCAAAGCCAGAGGAACAGCTATGTGAGTGTGAGCATGAACACGAACACACACCACTGAGAACCAGGACACCCTATGGCAGCTCTCAGCCTCCCGGGATGACGCTAGGCAGGTCCTTCAGACGCTACAGTTAAGGCAATGAATCGGACGTCACCAGCTTTAGTGAGCTCAAGAGCTTGACACTGCTTCAGTCAGGTGTTTTCTCACTAGAAAAGAGAGAGAAATCCAACTGCTGTCCAAGCTCTCATGGCCTTCCCAGACATTGAGCCTCCCCACGTCTCAAGTCTGTGGGTCAGGGATAACGTAAAAACTACAGAACATCTATATTACTGCAGCCACAATGAATCCCCACACTGGAATTGAAAAAACTCCTCCAGCCTTAGAGGATCCCAGCTGTCCTTAGTGATCTCCTTAAGGGAGATGTGGGGGTGTGGGACAAGCCCCAGCTCTGCAAAGGGAGCGGTGCTTCAGTTGTATGTTCACATGGCAGCAGAGTGGTGTGCCTGGCACAAGCCAGACTCCCCACAAGCTGGAAACACTGAGGTTAGGAAACCAGACATGACAGTGACTGGTCCTGGTAAGAAAGGCACTCAGCCTCTTCAAAGCATTCTTTAAAATGCCATTTATTAGCATTAAGTCTAGAAACAAAGAGGGGGGAGTATGGGTAACCTTACATCCCTTCCGGTGCTAGGAACCCTGAGCTGCTCAACATCAGCTGCTCTCACAGAATGAGAGAATCACAGAAGGGTTGAGGTTGGAAGGGACTCTGAAGACCATTTGGCCCAACCACCCTGCCCAAACAGGGCCATCTGGGCCAGTTGCCCAGGAGCATTTCCAGGTGGTTCCACCCTCCACCACCCCAGTACAGCTCTGCGCATATCAAGAGGAACGCGCTTCCTCAAGAGCTCATGGGGCTGCTGCCCCCTCAGGGCCTCCTGCCTTCCTGGGCGTTTGTGGGCAGAGACATAACAAGGCAAGGCCTGATGGTCACTGGCAGCCCAGCAGCCAGGGATGTCTTCCTCAGCTCCAGGGAATGGTGCCTGAAACTGGCCGCACTGCAGCGTGTCCCAATCTCCCATTCCCCTGTGAATGGAGAAAGGTATCCTTGTGCCCTCAGCCCCTTCCAACCCAGAGCAACACCCTTCTCTTCTGGCAGCTTGGGGAGAGTCCACAGAGGGAAGGACCACATGGAGGCCAGGCTTGAATGCAGCAGAATTTTAATGAGTCAAAAGAGGGAAATAAAATCAGACCCAGTGGTGGCTGCCAGTGCAGGGAGCCCCGGGGAAGCCAAGAATCTGCAGTCCTTAGCCTTGGAGAAGTTCTTGCATGATGTCTGTTTGTCTGTCTGCTTCATGGAGGGAGAGGAGAGATGGTCCACACCAGGTTGTCCATGGTGGGACGCTGCCGCCAAGGGGAACCAAAGCAAACAAAGAAACGAGAAAAAAAGGCAAAGCCACTCAGCTAACTTGAAAACATTAAAAAATCTCAACCCCCTGCCCAGCACCATTTTGTAAGTTCCTCAAAGTGTCTCCGTGGGTTTGTGACAGGCACATATTTCTCACAGGAGGCACCTTCTGCCGTAATAGCGGCTGGAAATGCCAGAGAGGTCACAGCACCCAGAGGTGATGGGCACTCCATCACAGCTGAGGATGCTGCCAACAGCAGCGGAGGTGGAGGATCCCACAATGGTGTTCTGCGGGAAGGAGCTAAGGATGGGGCCAGGCAGGGTCACCACCACGGGGGAGGGCTCAATGACAACGGTGGAGTTCTGGCACTGCCTGACACAGGGCTCGTTGCAGCTGTTGGCCAGTGGGGTTGGGCCGCAGGGCCGGCATGGCAGGCACTGGTTGTAGCAGGACATGACTTGGTTCCAGAGGTGCACCTGGGAGGAGTGCAAGGAGGAAGCAGAGCACAAGGGTGAGTGAGGAGGAGCCTGGTTACGCTGTCACAAAGAACAAGGAGTGGGTAAATGGAAGTAGAGCCAGGCGCCACATGTTCTTCATTGACCTCCAAAAAGCAGCCCGGCCCAGGGAGGCGTTCTCGTAATTTATTAATCAAAAACCCCCTCAGTCACATCCCAGCCTCTCTCTAAGCAGAACTTCCACCCACTTCTTTCTTTCTGTCATGACAAAGAGCTATAAGCTCCAGCATATGACAGAGCCTGTATCAGCTGAGTTGTCCATCAAGAAGAGATCCCACTTTGGAAGAGGAGGAGAAGGGGCATCAGACTCACCTGGTTCCCAAAGAGAAGGAAGCAGGAGAAGGGGATGAGGGAGCAGGGATTTGGGCTGGCTCTTATACCTGCCCTTCATTGCCGCAGGACCAGAGGCACCCCTTGCCGAGGTAACAATTTTCTGACAAGCTCATCTTGAATGCAAACCATCGCAGCTAATGACACGGGCTGTGCTTTGGTTTCCAACACTGCTGCCTTTTCATTGCCAGCTTTGTGCCATGCCCATTCCCCAATGAAGGCTTCTTCTGAGCATGGGGATGAGAGGCGCCAGGATGTCTGGGGCAGGAATGCAGCCGTGCAGGGAGAAGACTCATTTCAAACACTGGATAGGTCCAGAGCAGGCAGGTGGCGTCAGCCCGTGTCACTCTGTTGGGACTGTTTGAAGTGCTGTTCGCAGGAAGAAGGTCCAGCCATCCTCAGCTGGACACCAAGGGCTCCTGTGCATGAGGACGTACCCTATCCTTTCCTTTCCCTCCCTCCTCAGCTTCACAAAGTGGCCATTAATTGATGCCACCCCAGGTGTGTGAGATGTGCTCCTAGGTTATACCTCACCCTGCCTAACACTGCCCAGTCCCCAGGGCTCCTCAGCAGAGTCCATGCTTCGTTGTGTTCCTGTGTGTGTTCTTTACTTGTGTGTGCTAATGGGCTCAGTTCAGAGCAGAGGGGTGATCCAGATGACCTCTGGAGGTCCCTTCTCACCTCCATTCTGACCCTCTGATTCCCCCCTCTTCCATTGCCCTCTCTGACCCCTGCACAACCACGGGCACATGTGTCCTCATGCACCCTCTGCCACAGCACAGCTTTCAGGCATTGTGCTGGGACTGCAAGGAGGCAGCTGGAGGGAGGCTCTCAAGCCTACTCTTTCTCATCTGCAGGAAATTGGTGGCTGCTCTTTCCAGCGCCAGAGCTCAGAGGCGCCTCTGGGAAGCTGGTCCATCGCCTGGGCCAAGGCCCTGCTGCTGTCCCAGGCTGCAGCTAGCGCGGTACAGCCTTGTTCTTGCTGGAGGACGGGGACAGTCCATTTCCCAGGAGACAACCTTCTGCCCGTGCAGAGCCACTGAGCGCTCTTAGCCTGGGTGACACCCTGAGTGGCCGAGGCAGAGCAGTGGGATGTGACAGTGCTGGGCTGCAGGGCTGGCAGGATTGGCCGACGTGCTACTGGGTGCATTGGGCTGGCTCCGGGCTTCTGTGGTGGTCAAGGGGAGACCTGTTTCATCCGGGGAGGCAGTCTGGGTTGTTTGGCACAGCCAAGCACATTGCCATGGCAGGTACCTTCTGCCACAGAGATCTCAGTTACTCCCTACCCATGCTGACTCTTGAACACCCCTGCAGCTCTTGTGGAGTGCAAGGGGCAAGTCAGTGGAGGCACCTAACGCATCTCCCGCTGGCTGGGCCACAAAGGCTAGCCAAGCTCTGGCCTTGGTGTTCTTGGAGGTATACCAGGTAGCCTGGAAATCCCTGCTTGGTGGTGCTCTGCACACTTGCCCACCCTGGCCATGGACCCAGAGCTGAGATGCTAAGCACTCGGTGGCAGCTCCAGCCCTCTTTCCACAGATTCATTGTGTGGACCCCTACTCCTTTCCCCACGTATTTCTAAATGGAGAGAGTGAAGGTCAGCTTTGGCTCCATCCCCCTCCTGTGATATCCAAACTGTGCTGAGGCCAGGTGGTGGGGAGGCCAGCCTCAGTGAGAGGGTGGAGATCTTCCTTGACATGGGGTTCATCACTATGACCCTTTTCACCCCCATCCTCACCTCCTGTGTGTGCATCATCTCACCCGTGCTGAGGGGCCACTCTGCCATAGTCAAGTGTCATACCTTCTCCACCCGCACTGCCTACCTCAAAGTAGTGGCCAGCTATTACGTGCCCGTGGTGTCAGGTACCTGAGGGCAGGGTCCCAGAACCCTGTGCACAGCATGGCTACTGACTTCTGCACCCTCTTGAATCCCCTCATGTGCACCCGGAGGAATCGGGAGATGAAAGCTGACCTCACCAGGTTGTCTGTTGGGAGGGGGCTAGGCCAGAGGCAGTAGGTGACACACGTGTGGACTGAGGAAGAGGAGGAGGATCATGTGTGTGTTACAAGGCAGCCAAGAGTTAATCTGTACATGCCTAAGTGTGGCTGTAGCTGAGATATGTTCTTTGCCGGGGAACAAGCTGAGTGTCCTTGACTTAGTCAGGAGTGGATAGAGAATGAATTTCTAATCTCAATTTTGCCTCGATTTGTCCTCCACGGTGGGAAAAACCCAAAGCATGTGCGAACTAACTGCGTGGTTGATCAGTATGTTTTAGAGTAGTCAGCCAAAAAGCATGATTGCAGCTGAAACTCAAGTGAACTATCCTGAATTAACATCAGATTAACAAATAACTGGCATCATAGAAACCTGCCCCTGGGCGGGGAAAGCCCCCTCCTCACAAAAAGCCCTTCCCCACTGAGCATGCCCGGTAAAAACGAAGGATGCTGTGACTTTACATGGAGACAAGGCTCACGAGAACCAATGGGCACAAGGCAACTTTTGAAAATACTGAGAACTCTTGTGAGAAGTGTATAAATATTCCCCGTGTGTTAACTGGGCTGTGCTAGCTTTGTGGGCCTGCCACCCTGCACCCAGCTCTGCGCCGCTTTGGAATAAAGACGTATCTCGTCTCTGTGTAAACCGGCTAATTGCACAGCAGGTAACAAATCCGCCTTTTCGGACAACACGTGGTCTTGTGAGTCGATGCCAGCTGGGGAGAAAAGCTGCCTGAGAAAGCGCTGGAAAGGAGGCCTGGGTTTGTTCTGGCGGTGGAGAGGGGGAAGGATGCATCATGCTCCAGAGAGCTGCTCTTTCTCTCCCAGAGCACACCTCTCCCAGCAGCACTGATTTCTCCTCTCCCACGGTTGGGTTCTCCCCCTTTTCTTGTTCCCCCTGCCCTGCTCCCACAGCCCCCTCCCCTGCCGGCCCTCCGTGCCCCAAGAACTGCCCTTCACCACTTGCTCCTTCCTGCAGTTTTGCAGGACAGCCGACACCTGCATGGCATCCCCTGAGCGCTTCACCTGGTGTCTTCCTTTTCCTTGCACACTGGCGGCTGAGAGCCTCCAGCAGCAGCCCGTGCCCTTTCCTGCCGGACCTGGTTCTGAACGTCCAGTTTCCCAGCGACACACTGCGAGACAGTAGGAGTACTGTACAAAGAGCACGTAGGTCGCTTCCAGAAGGCTCTGCCGCGCCCTGGTGCTGTGCCGTTCCCCTCCCCTTGCGCTCCTTCCACGGCCCCGGCGTCCCCGCGGCCGAGGGGCCCGTGCCTGGGCAGCCTCTCCCGCACTCCCGCACACGCAGTGTCGCTGCGGGCAGCTCCGCTCCGGCCGCGCGCTCCCGCGGCGCCGCCTTCCTGCTCACTACGCGCTCCCAGCCACAGTTCCCAGGGCCGCTGCCGGCCTTTCACGGGCCACTCGGCCGGCGATACCGGCTCCAAGGGCAGCGGCAGCCTGCGGGGCCCCCGGCGGGCTGGGTGTGGCTATGGGGTGCCTTGTCCCCGGGCAGCAGCAACACCTGACCCATTCCTGCGGACGGGTTTCAGGAGCTACGGCAGCGCCGGGTGCCCCCGCGGCGGCGGCGGCTCGTCCCGCCCCGGTCTGCGCCCGTGCTGCGGGGGGAACAGGGCTCGGCAGCGCCGCGCTCCACGACCCACTCTGCTCCCGGTCCGCCTCGGCCCCGCCGCCGGCGCCCGGCTCAGCCCCAGACGCCAGCGGAGGGGAGGGGAAAGGAAGAGGCGCGGGTTCGGGAGAGGAAAGGAGAGAAGAGCCGGGGCTGGGGGGGTAGCACCGAGGCGCGGGCGGCCGAGCGGCGGGATGCGGCGGTGCCGGGGCGCAGGGCTGGCGGCGCTGGCCGCGGTGCTCCTGGGTGCGTGGGGCTGGCAGCGGCGGCGGGGGGCCGGGGCTGTGCCCGGGTTGTTCCCCGCAGGACCCGCCACAACTTCTTTCCTCTCGTTTTTCTCTCTGCCGTCTCTCCTCCCTCTTTCCCTGCCTTTCCTTGCACCCACTTTTTCATCAGTGCACTTACTGTTGCCCTGATTTCAGCCCTCTTTCACTCTAAGATCCACTCTCGCTCTCGAATCTTCCTCTCTTTTTTGTCCGCCTGTAACCAAGGTGATGGTGGAATCAAACGATAATTAGAAAATAGGATAGTAATAAAAGACGTAACTATAGGAATAGGTTACGCATCAGTGTTATGCACCAGCAGTGCTGCTTGAGAACTCACCTGACCCTTCCCATCTTGATTTAATTATCAAGGGATTAAGTGTAACATTGTGATCATGGTATTATGTTCTGTTCTAATGTCCAAGAAGGAACACCTTGGTCAGTTCTATGGTCCGGTGGGTAGGTAATTATTGATTCTGTAGTCCTGTCTTAAAACAAAGGACTGTGGGGTGAATGATTGCATATTGGCTGATAGCCCGTGAAAGCCTATTGAGTGTTGCCAAGCTTAAGTGAACTTTGTAGGAAAGGCAGTTCCGGCAGGGGGAGATCGCGACCACCGACTCAGAGACCACCCACTCAAGAAACCCTCCGACTCAAAAGATTAAGGAAGTAAAATCCCAAGAAATCATAGTGAGCATGCGTGATCATTTACATGGTAGGCGAGGAATACTTAACCAATCATTGTATGGACACTTGATGAATAACCTTGTAGTCATAGACCTATAAATGTTTGACTTTTGAACTGATTGAGCAAACACGATTTAGGAGGAACTATCCCCCATGTTCCCAGCGCTGAGAATAAAGAATGCCTGCCTTTTAACACTACATTGGTGTTACGAGGTTTATTCCCGACTTTGGTGACATGCCCACCCCTCTTTTTACCCAGCTCTCCAGGCCCCTACCAGCTCTAACCCCTCTGCCTACTCTGAGTCCCCTCTCTCATCCCTCTCTCTGCAGCCCTTGAGAGAAGGGGTTAAGGGAATCTTAGCAGTTAATTAGTAGATAAGGTTTGAAATCTTATTAGCTATTGCGTAAAGTAACTAAAGCAGGAGATTTGTAATTCCTTACAAAGACAGTTCCTGATAAACTGACAGGAGTGAGAAGACTTGTGGCTCCTCACAAGGACGGTCCCTGATAAGAACCAGGAGAGTGCCTCAAGAACCGGCTGAAACTGACCTTGTGGTTTGGATAGAAGCCAAGAAACAACGGAGCCTGCGCAAAGGCGAAAAGTTACTAGCGGTGACGAAGAGGAACCACCGGTCTTCATTCCCACGACCCCCGACGACCACCACCAGGACGCAACACGCAAGCGCAAATGAGAAGACAACTCATTTTAATACGACACGGAGACAGGACATGCATATGTATAGGCGTATTGTGAAACTTTATGTATATGCAACACTTTGCTGTATATATTTGAAGTAAGTGCCGCGTTGGGGTGCGCACGGTTTTTGGTGGGACTACCCCCCGTGCTGCCCAGCGCTAAATAAACATACCTACTTTACAATCTTACAGATTGTGGCGTCTGTTTTCCGCATGTCACCCTCATAGGTCTAGGCACAAGCTGGCTTTCCTGCACCTCTCCAGTATTCCGTACACCCACGCATCCCCCTGTGCACTCAGCGTTTATTCATCTTCTGCACTCAGCCCTCCGCACTGCACTGTAACACAGCCATTCTCCTGTCTCTTCGTCCCCTCTTCATCCATGCATCCATCCATGCATGCATGCATCCATACATCCATCCAGGAATCTAACTTTCATCCCATTCCTGCACGCATCAATTTCATATTCCCCCCAGCCTTCTCCCCTCGCTCCACACACCCACAGCCCGATCACCCTCCACCCCGTTCATGGGCACATCTTCCCAGCCAAGCAGGTCCAGCTCTGTCTGTCGGCCGCTCTTCCTAACGATTGCTGCGGGAGAATCCGAGCTGGGTGACCTGTGGTGATCTTGGTGCTTTCCTTCTCCTGTCTCGGCAGTGGCTGCGGGCAGAGCCCAGGTGCAGCAGGAGCCGTCGGCAGAGACCACCGAGGGCACCGGCATCAGCATCAGCTGCTCGCACCCCGACATAACGACCACTGAACTCATCCTCTGGTACCGTCAGCTCCCGGGCCGAGGCCCCGCGTTCCTGGCGTCGAGACTTAAAGGCTCCAAAGAGCTGCGGGACCCGCCGGGGCGGCTGTTGGTGGCAGCAGATCGGCGGTCCAGCGCCCTGTGGCTCGCCCGACCCTGGCGCGGGGACGCGGCGGTGTATTACTGCGCCGTGAGAGACACGGGAGAGGAGCCAGGGCTGCGGCCGGGCACGAACTGCCGCGGGCGGGGCCGGGCGTGTGCGGCGGGGCCGGGGACACAGCCCCAGCCGGGCCCGCCAGGGGCGCTACCGTGCCGCCTGCCGGGGCCTCCCAGGTCCCCGGGGCGGTTCCCCCGCCTGGCACCGGCACCGGTACTGGCATCGGTACAGGTACTGGCTTCGGTACAGGCACTGGTACTGGTACTGGCACTGGTACTGCAATGGTGCTGTTACTGGTACTGGTACTGGCACCAGCAGCAGTACTCGCACAGGTTCTGGTACCAGGTCTGGCACCGGCACTGGCAGTGACAATGATTTCAGCACCAACAATGTCCCCGGCATCACCGGGTCCCCCCTGGAGTCGGTGCCTGGGCTCAGCACCTCTTCTCTTTGATGGCTGCTGTGGATCTGTGCTCCTGACAGCAGCAAACAGGTGCCCTCGGTCAGCGCCGCATATGGAGACTGAGACGGTCTGTGAACTGTGAAGGCAGGGATGGGTACAGGATGTTCCCCACAAGGCTCTCTTGCTTCCCCAGAATGGTCTCAGAGCGCTCTGCGTGACGTGGCATCCTCTGGGTTGTCAGTAAACGCCTGCCAGCGTTACCTCAGAAATGCCTCACAGAGGGAACAGGTTCCCAGGCTATTTTCCCCTCCCAGGGACATGAACCAAGGTCTCCACCCAGGGCTGTTGTTACCACTAGCAGGCCCCTTGGACATTTGAAACTGGCAATTAAGAAAGCAACGCACCCACGAACTACCAGACATGGAACGAGTTGCAACAGGAGCCAGCCTTTACACGGCAAAGGTGCATTCCGAGAAACCAGAAATATTTGTCAGAGCTCTGCCAGGATCCCTTTACTGTGGACTCCCACCTGCTCCTCAGCCCTGGCAGGGCCAGACTTTGATCTGCGGTGAAGTGGTTACCTTGCTTTGCAGCAGCGGTTGATTTCATTCCCCTGACACCAACGGAGACAGAGGATTTACCCCAGCACACCTTTGCATCCTCCCTCTTGCCTGGGCAGCTGATTCCTTTTGGCCTTGACAAAGCTGTTGCAAACAGGGCAGTACATTGCCCCACGGGAAACACAAATGTAGTCAAGCAGGGTGACCTCCCCGTGGCCCTGCTTTGTCTTTGTGTTCTCCATGTGTCTCCTAAGCGTTCTGGGAATAGCCTCATCCTTGTCACTGTGGGGACTGAGCAGCCCCTGAGGATCCTGAGGTAGTTCTTCAGTGCAGGCTTTCTTTCCCGGAGGTCTGCTGTGCCACCACCATTGTCCCCTAGATGCTGGAGACATTTCTTGTGACCAGGACTCTCATTTGTGTTTCCTGCTTTCATTTTCCCACTACTTCCTGGGCATGACTGAGTTCCTGAGCTTCTCTGCCGCGTCCTTCGATCGTTACTTTGCCGTATGCAAACTGATCGGTGAAAAACGCTATTGTGACAAAGAAAGTCTACTTCCTGCCGGTGCTAGGAGCATGGCCAGTAGGCTTTGTGGTTATCTTCTGCCAGGTGGCTCTGCTGCTGCAGCGTCCTTTCTGCACCAAGATCACTGTTGACCATTTCTACTGTGAAGCTGGGCCAGCAGGATCATGGCCTGTTCGGGATAGGTTGAGCTTGGCTGGCTGCCGGGTGCCCACCAAGCTGCTCTATCACTCCCCCTCCTCAACACAACAGGGGGACAAAATAAGATGAAAGGTTCCTCGGTTGTGATAAGGACAGGGAGACCACTCAGCCATTACTGTCACAGACAAATCAGGCTCGACTTGGGGAAATTAAGTTCATTTCTTGCCAGTCAAATCAGAGCAGGGTAGTGAGAAACAAGAACCAATCTAAAAACACCTTCCCCCGACCACCTCTCTTCCTCCAGGGCTCAGCTTTGCTCCTGTCTTCTTTACTTCCCCCCATAAGGCAGCACAGGGGGAAGGGGAATGGGGGTGCGGTCCATCTGTAAGACGTTTTCTCTGCTGCTCCTTTCTCCTCATACTCTTCCCCTGCTCCAGCGTGGGATCCCTCCCAGGGGAGACAGTCTTTCACGAACCTCTCCAACATGGCTCCTTCCCATGGGCTGCACTTCTGCACAAAGTGCTCCAGCATGGGTCCTTTCCACGGGGTGCAGTTGTCATGGCCTGAAAGGAGTCGTTCAGGATGAACTCCTTCCCCGCAGGACAAACGGACAAGTTTGTGATCCCCCAGGACTGAATTAAGGAGAAACGACACCAGCCAACCAATTTAACAATTAATAATACAAAACGCAAGGCATGAGGTTATATAAATGACTCAATGGCAACTACTATAACTAAGCAATTCAACTAAGCAAACAAGTCATTGGGATTTGGACAGGCTGGATCGATGGGCCGAGTTCAACTGTACGAGGTTTAATAAGGCTTAACAAAGCTTTCCTGACAGCCCAAACGCTGTGTTTGTGGAACTGCAATAGAGCTGCACTTTTAGATTAAATAATGAGCATGGTTCTTAGTCTTCTCTCAAGACACCATAATGCAGAGCCCTTCTCTTAGTAACATCCATTTTGACATAAGGAAGAAAAAGAAAGTGAGCAAAACTTGCAATGTATATACTTTTTGAACCATTGTATTGTGATCCAGCCTAGCATGGTTTTTCAGAGAAAACGAGATGCTCTGTGGACAATGTCCTTTTCAGCTGTTGGTCTTGTTCTCCTTAACTGACAGACACTGCAGGCAGGGAATAGCAAAGACGGCATCAACATTTTAACTTGTTGTTAGAAGGATTTTGTCATGATGTAGAGCAATGAGCACCCCCACAGTGTGAGTCAGCGGGACCATCTCAAACTTCTATCCTCAATGGCAGATCATTCTGCCCCAGAAGCATCTGTGAATTTTTGCCATCGTCTAGGCACCATGTAGATTATAGGCAGAGGGTCTTGGTTCCAGGGTCAGAGCTGGGGCTGGGGCCCAGGCCAAGGCTGGACTCAAGCGTGGCCGAGGTGAAGGCTCCCTCCAGTGACTGCCTGGGAACTCCTGAGAGGCCAGGAGGACAATAGTAGCCCAGGCCCGGTACAGACATGCCAGAGCTGGGAATGACCCCATCCTCCATCCTGCTCCAATGGCGCTGGTGGTGTGTGGGGTCTGTGTGAGGGAAAATCCCCCACAACACAGGGTCCCAGGGTCTGCAGGTGTGGGGAGACCCTGGCCTGTGTGTGGGGAGCAGTGGTGCTGCACAGAGCTCAAGGGCCACCTCAGCCCCAGGGCTCTGGGAATGCTGAAGGAGCTTGGGGTGGCACCCAAGGTGCTTGTGGGAAGGCACCTCAACCTGTGCCCTATGGCTGGTTTGGCGCGTGCCCTTTGCCACTGAGAGACAGCTCATGGACCCTGCTGAGTGCAGAAGCAAATCCCACTGTCACTGCCGTGTCTCTGTGGAGCTGGGGGGATCTGCTCTCAGACAGCACCTTTCCACACCAGAGCCGAACTGTGGCACTTGCGGGACCGTAGAGTTCGTGGGCATGACGAAAGCTGCTCCGTGCTTGGGGAAGTCAAGGCACCAAAGAGCATCCATGTGTGGTTGGCCACCGGTCGCTGTCCTGGGCCTGCCTTCACCCAAGCAGGGGTTGGGTTCTCTGGGACAGGGAATTCCCGCTTTAACTGATACCAGTACTAACTGGTAACCACCTCAGCCCTACGCACGTAGCCAACAGGTGGGCCATGCCAGATGCTGTGCTGAAGGGTGATAGGGCTGCCCGGGGAAGATGTCCCTGCTGCCCATGCCCAAGTGTGCTGACCATGGCTCTTAGATCAGGTGATGGAGGGGAGGGACAAGGGGGGTTGAGACTGCAAGACATCCCCAAGGCTATTTAGCCATTCCCAGTTCCATGCATCCTTTGGTAACATTTTCTTCTGAGTCTCCTTGCCCAGCACAGCTCCACCCCAAGCAAGAGGAGAACTCTTCCCCAAGAGCTTGTGGGACTGCTGGCCTTCCGGGGGCCTCCCACATGCCCACAGTTCCCCTCTGGAGGACAGCCCTTGCCAGGATTCCTGTTCACATGACGTGCTCCAGGGCCAAGGGGCTACTTCTGAGCAGAGACGCAGCAAGGCAGGGACTGATGGCCATTGGCAGTGGAGCAACAAGGGTTGTCTTCCGCATCTTCAAGAGGCAGTGCCTGAAAGAGGACTCACTGCAGTGACTCCCACCTTCAAATGCCTCTAGGAATGACAAAGGGTCCCCCTATGCCCCCACCTATTTCCCCTCCAAAGCAATGGCTTTCTTCACCAGCAGGCAGTCTGCAGATGGAAAGATCACCTAAGGCACACAGGCAGTGTTGCAGCAAATTTTTAATGCGTCTAAAGAAGGAAATAAGGTCCCCCCAACTCGAGGTCCAGAGTGCTGGAGAGCAGCAGGAGTAGTTGGGAACCTGTTTCCGTTTTCCTGTGGAACTGCCCCACAAAAGGAGACAGGCTAGCAGGTCCCCGCAGGCTGCTTTCTGGGGCCCTCACAGCAGGCTTTGAGGGGAGCACAAGACAACAAAGAAAAGAGAGGAAAAGGGTGAGCGGAGGACAGGAAAGATAGGCATTGGCCATGTTTTCACGGAGCCCGGGCTGGTCCCTTCCAGACTGCCCTTGCAGGGCAAGCCAGAGAAGATCAGCTGCTCTTAAAACAATGACACGAAGATTGATCCTCTGTCCAGCACCATGCTCTGAGTTCCTGGGGAGCCTTATCCAGTGCTTTTTCCAGCATCTTTAGCAGGGGCGGCAGCTGCTGCCACAGTAGCGGCTGGTAATGCAGGAGAGGTCACAGCACCCAGAGTTGATGGGGACACCGTCACAGCTGAGGATGCTGCCAACAGCAGCGGAGGTGGAGGACCCCACAACAGTGTTCTGCGGGAAGGAGCTGAGGATGGGTCCGGGCAGGGTCACCACCACGGGGGAGGGTTCAATCACAATGGCAGAGTTCTGGCACTGCCTGACACAGGGCTCGTTGCAGCTGTTGGCCAGCGGGGTCGGGCCGCAGGGCTGGCAGGGCTGGCACTGGTTGTAGCAGGACATCTCTTGGGGTCTGTGATACGCCTGGTGGAGAGGGCAGGGAGGAAGCAAAACATGGGGTGCATGAGGAGCAGCCTGTCACCACACCATGAGGGAGCCAAAGGAAATCTGCAGGGCCACGAGGTGGAGGCTGTGCAGAGATGTATGAGGGCTTCTTGGCCTCGTCCTGCCAGTGCCCAAAAAAGCCACCAGCTCCTATGTGGCTACTGAGCAGCCCCTGAGTCCAGAAGCCACCTCAATACAGTCCCAACTTCCACATATGTCTGACCATCTCCCCGCTTCCCTCTCTCGCGACAAGGAGACCCAAGATTACTCACAGGAGAAAGATGGTGTCAGCTGAGAGGTCCACTGAGGTGAGACCTCCTTTTGGAGAAAGGGGAGAAGGAGAAGGGCCTTCAGACTCACCTGGTTCCCAAGGAGAAGGAGGCAAGAGAAGTGGATGAGAGAGCGAGGAGCTGGGCTGCCTTTTATCACGGACCTTTACTGCCCCAGGCTGCCACAGGCATCCCTTGTAGAGGTGATTATTTTCTGACAAGCTCATCCTGAATTCAAAACATCCCAGCTGAGGCTACAGACTGTGCTTTGGCTTCCCGAATAGGTGGTTTTCCATTTTCTGGTTTATGCCAGGCACAGGCCCCAGTGATGGCTTCTTTTGCCTGACAGGATGAGAGGCCCAAGCATTTCCGGAGCAAAACATCTCAGCGTGCCTGGAGGACACATCACACGTGCTGGAAGAATCCAGTGAAGGACACTCAAGACAGACTAAACAGCTGGCTCAGGAAACACACATACACACATACACAAATCTCAACCTCAAGTCACGTAGAGTTAATTGAGAAGACTCATGACACCCAAAGGGAGGCTGTCTACACTGTGTCCAGGGCCACTGCACACGTGTTGGACTTGACAGGGTCATCTTCTGCATCCAAGGACAGAGTGCTGCATCCAAGGGTTGAGCGTGGCTGGGGGAAGACTGACCTGCACTCAGTGAGAGCGGGAGATGCAGCTCATGAGAGCAGTGTGCCCAGCTGGAGCACATTCGCCCACACACAAGCCCTTGCGCTGCTCTCTGCCTGTCCCTGAGCACCGTGGGCGTGGATATGGGGTTGAGCCATGGGATGGCGCTGCTTATAGGCTCTGCTGGGACAGGTGAAGCAAGCCATGCACACATGACCAGGCATGTAGGCCCTGCTGCGAGCTTCTGCCAGCTGGGGAGTTCCAGGGCCACCACTGGTATTTGCAGGATTAGCGTCTCCAGAGAGATGGTTTGTCCCATTTACCATGCGCATCTCCTTTGGGATGAGCTAAGTCCTGTGTGTGAGCTCATGTCTCTTCACTGACCGTGGGAAGCCTCTGTAGAGTCTGTTAGAATGTGTCCAGAGGTGGGCCACAAAAATGTTCAGAGGCTTGGCTGGAACACCTCTCCTATGAAGAAGGGCTGAGAGAGGTGGGGTTGTACAGCCTGGAGAGGAGAAGGCTCTGGGGAGACCTTCTTTCATCCTTTCATTACTTAAAGGGGGCTTAAAGGAAAAGCAGAGAAAGACGTTTTACCACGTGCTCTAGTGACAGGACAAGGGGCAATGGCTTTAAACTGAACGAGGGTACCTTTAGATTGGACACAAGGAAGAATTTTTTTTTTCCAATGAGGGTGGTGAGACACTGGCACAGGTTGCCCAGAACCTCAGTGGATGCCCCATCATGGGAAGTGTTCAAGGTCAGGTTCGATGGGGCTTTGAGCAGCGTGATCTAGTGAGAGATGTCCCTGCCCATGGCCGGGGGATTGCACTAGGTGGCCTTTCAAGGTCCCTTCCAACCCAAGCCATTCTGTGACTCTATGATACTGTGGTTCTATGACTCTGTGATGAAAATGGTTAAAATGTAACAAAAATGGTTCCACGAGGTCCTTCCCTCCAGGGCAGTGAGTTGTGGCTGAAAAAGCCTCTGCATGAGGATGTCTTTGGAATCAGAGCTGGTCACCTGGGTTGGAAGGACATAGCCCTGGAAGGGATCTTGATTCATTTCATTCATACCCCTTTCATTACCTATATTCTATGAGACCAAGAAGCAAAGAATGGCACAAACGTCAGAAGAGAATCCCTCTCCCTTGAAAGCTCATTTGGGCAGTGTGACCGGCAGGAGCGGAGTGCAGCAGCACTCAGCAGCTTTGGCTTCTCAACCCAGAGGCCCCTCATGGAAGAGTGAGGACTACGGCTCAGGAGTGGAATGTGTCTGGCAAGGGGAGGCAAGAGTGTCTTTGCAAATGCCTGCTAAACTAGGAAGGGGGACTTAAAATCGATATAGAGGGGGAGGTCCACCATAGGCTGAAGAGAGGGGAGAGCACAAGGCGTGGAAGAGGTACGCATGGGGACAGCATGGCAGGGGAGGCTCTCACACTTCCCCTGCGGTGCAGGTGCTGCTGTTGGTATTTGTGTGCCACACGCCTCCTGTTCAAGAAGAGGAGGCCGATGATGCCTTCGTCAGGCAGTTGAGGAAAGCCTCACGGTCACAGGCCCTGGTGCTCATGGATGATTTTTACCACCTCAGTATCGGCTGCAGGACCAAAATCGCTGGGCACAAGCACACCAGGACATGGCTGGGGCAACTGGAAGACAAACTTTTGATGCAGGCAATCCATGAACGGATGAGGGGAGAGGCTCTGTTGGACCTGCTACTCACAAATGAAAAGGAGCTGTTGGATGATGTAAAGTTCAAGGGCAGCCTTGCCTGCAGTGACCATGTGACTGTGGAGCTTAAGATCCTCAAAGGGCTGACCGAGGCAAGCAGGATGACTACTGCCCCGGACTTCAGAAGAGCACATCTTGATCTCAGCAGGGACCTACATTCTTGGCAGGAAGCCCTGGGAAACTTGGGGAGAGTCCACAGAGGGAAGGACCACATGGAGGCTAGGCTGGAATGCAGCAGAACTTTAATGAGTCAAAAGAGGGAAACCAATTCACTCTGAGTGCAGGACATCAGTCCAGGGAGTCTCAAATGCAGCCAAGACTCTGCAGTCCTTGGCTGTGGAGAAGTTCTTCCATGATGTCTCTCTGTCTGCGTGCCCCATAGAGGGAGAGAAGGTAGATGGTCTGCACCAGGCTGGCCTTGGTGGGACCTTGCTGTCAAGGGCAACCAAAGCAAGCAATGAAAGAGGAAAGAAAGGCAAAGCCACTCAGCTAAACTGAAAACATAGCCAAAAAAGTCTCAATCCCCTGCCCAGCACCATGTTCTGAGTTCCTCAAGGTGTCTCTGCAGGGCTTTCCCAGGGACATATTTATCATGAGAGGCACTTTCTGCCACAGTAGTGTTGGAAATGCCAGAGAGGTCACAGCACCCAAGGGTGTTCTGTGGGTAGGAGCTAAGGATGGGGCCGGGCAGGGTCATCACCACGGGGGAGGGCTTGATGACAACGGTGGAGTTCTGGCACTGCCTGACACAGGGCTCGTTGCAGCTGTTGGCCAGTGGGGTCGGGCACAGAACTGGCATGGCAGGCACTGGTTGTAGCAGGAGATGTTGCTAAAGGTCCAGAGATGGACCTGGAGAAAGGGCAGGGAGGAAGCAGAGCACAAGGTTGAGCAAGGAGAAGCCTGGTCACCCTGTGAGAAAGGAGCAAAGGCCATTGCTGAATGAGGAGATGGAAGTGGTGTCAGGAGGCACATGGTCTTCTTCACCATACAAAGAGCAGCCTGGCCCGGAGGGTCTCTCTCACAATTCAGAAATCAAAAGCTCCCTCAGCCACATCCCAGTCCCTCTCTAAGCAGAACTTCTACCAACTTCTTTCTGCCATGACAAGGAGCTCCAGGCTCCATCACAGGACAGAGCCAATATCAGCTGAGTTGTCCATTCAAGAAGAGATCCCACTTCGGAAGAGGAGGAGAAGGGGCTTCAGACTCAACTGGTTCCCAAAGAGAAAGAGGCAAGAGAAAGGGAGGAGAAGTCAGGCACTTGGGCTGGCACTTATACCTGTCCTTCATTGCCGCAGGACCAGAGGCACCCCTTGCAGAGGTAACAATTTTCTGACAAGCTCATCTTGAATGCAAACCATCGCAGCTAATGACACGGGCTGTGCTTTGGTTTCCAACACTGCTGCCTTTTCATTGCCGGCTTTGTGCCATGCCCATTCCCCAATGAAGGCTTCTTCTGAGCATGGGGATGAAAAGCCCCAGGATGTCTGGGGCAGGTATGCAGCAGTGTGGGCAGACAACTCTGGTCAAGTGCTGGACGGGTCCAGAACAGGCAAGTCATGTCAACCTGTTTCACTCTGTTGGGGCTGTTTGAGGTTTCGACCTCAGGAAGAAGGTCCAGCCATCCTCAGCTGGACAACAAGGGCTCCTGTGCATGAGGACATTCCCTACCTATTTCCTTCCCTTCCTCCTCAGCTCACCATAATGGGCATTTATTGATGTCACCACAGGTGTGTTCATTTTTCTCCTAGGTTATATATCACATGGGGGAGATATGGGGAATGGGCATGGAACAGATCTGGCAATGAAAAGGCAGCAGTTTCTTGTGGTCACTGCAGGCAAGGCTGCTCTTGAACTTTACATCATCCAACAGCTCCTTTTCATTTGTGAGTAGCAGGTCCAACAGAGCCTCTTCCCTAGCCCATTCATGGATTGTCTGCATGAAAAATTTGTCTTCTTGACGCCCCAGCCATGTCCTGGTGTGCTTGTGCCCAGCCATTTTGGTCCTGCAGCCGATACTGAGGTGGTAAAAATCATCCATGAGCACCAGGGCCTGTGACCGTGAGGCTTTCCCCAACTGCCTGACGAAGGCATCATCGGCCTCCTCTTCTTGAACAGGAGGCGTGTGGCACACAAGTACCAACAGCAGCACCTGCACTGCAGGGGAAGTGTGAGAGCCTCCCCTGCCATGCTGTCCCCATGCGTACCTCTTGCACGCCTTGTGCTCTCCCATCTCTTCAGCCTGTGGTAGACCTCCCTCTCTATACCAATTTTAACTCCTCCTTCCTAGTTTAGCAGGCATTTGCAAAGACACTCTTGCCTCACCTTGCCAGACACATTCCACTCCTGAGCAGTAGTCCTGACTCTTCCAAGAGGGGCCTCCGGGTTGAGAAGCCAAAACTGCTGAGTGCTGCTGCACTCCGCTCCTGCCGGTCACACTGCCCAAATGAGCTCTCGAGGGAGAGGGATTCTCTTCTGACGTGTGTGCCATGCTTTGCTTCTTGGTCTCAGAGAATATAGGTAATTAAGGGGATGTGAATGAAATGAACCAGGATCCCTTCAGGGGCCCCTTCCAGCCCCGGGGGACCAGCTCCGATTCCAAAGACATCCTCATGCAGAGGCTTTTTCAGTCCAAACTCACTGCCCTGGAGGGAAGGACCTCGTGGAACCATTTTTGTTACCAGCGTAATTCATCACAGAGTCATAGAACCACAGTATCATAGAGTCACAGAATGGCTTGGGTTGGAAGGGACCTTGAAAGGCCACCTAGTGCAATCCCCCGGCCATGGGCAGGGACATCTCTCACTAGATCACGCTGCTCAAAGCCCCATCGAACCTGACCTTGAACACTTCCCATGATGGGGCATCCACTGAGGTTCTGGGCAACCTGTGCCAGTGTCTCACCACCCTCATCGGAAAAAAAAATTCTTCCTTGTGTCCGATCTAAAGGTACCCTCGTTCAGTTTAAAGCCATTGCCCCTTGTCCTGTCACTAGAGGGCCTGGTAAAACGTCTTTCTCTGCTTTTCCTTTAAGCCCCCTTTAAGTAATGAAAGGACGCAAGAAGGTCTCCCCAGAGCCTTCTCCTCTCCAGGCTGAACAACCCCACCTCTCTCAGCCCTTCTTCATAGGAGAGGTGTTCCAGCCAAGCCTCTGAACGTTTTTGTGGCCCACCTCTGGACACATTCTAACAGACTCTACAGAGGCTTCCCACGGTCAGTGAAGAGACATGAGCTCACACACAGGACTTAGCTCATCCCAAAGCAGACACGCATGGTAAATGGGACAAACCATCTCTCTGGAGATGCCGATCCTGCAAATGCCAGTGGTGGCCCTGGAACTCCCCAGCTGGCAGAAGCTCACAGCAGGGCCAATATGCCTGGTCACGTGTGCATGGCTTGCTTCACCTGTCCCAGCAGAGCCTACAAGCACCGCCATCCCATGGCTCAACCCCATATCCATGCCCACGGTGCTCAGGGACAGGCAGAGAGCAGCGCAAGGGCTTGTGTGTGGGCGAATGGGCTCCAGCTGGGCACACTGCTCTCATGAGCTGCATCTCCCGCTCTCACTGAGTGCAGGTCAGTCTTCCCCCAGCCACGCTCAACCCTTGGATGCAGCACTCTGTCCTTGGATGCAGAAGATGACCCTGTCAAGTCCAACACGTGTGCAGTGGCCCTGGACACAGTGTAGACAGCCTCCCTTTGGGTGTCATGAGTCTTCTCAATTAACTCTACGTGACTTGAGGTTGAGATTTGTGTATGTGTGTATGTGTTTCCTGAGCCAGCTGTTTAGTCTGTCTTGAGTGTCCTTCACTGGATTCTTCCAGCACGTGTGATGTGTCCTCCAGGCACGCTGAGATGTTTTGCTCCGGAAATGCTTGGGCCTCTCATCCTGTCAGGCAAAAGAAGCCGTCACAGGGGCCTGTGCCTGGCATAAAGCAGGAAATGAAAAACCAGCCATTCGGGAAGCCAAAGCACAGCCCGCAGCATTAGCCGGGATGTTTTGCATTCAAGATGAGCTTGTCAGAAAATAATCACCTCTACAAGGGATGCCTGTGGCAGCCTGGGGCAGTAAAGGTCCATGATAAAAGGCAGCCCAGCTCCTCGCTCTCTCATCCACTTCTCTTGCCTCCTTCTCCTTGGGAACCAGGTGAGTCTGAAGGCCCTTCTCCTTCTCCCCTTTCTCCAAAAGGAGGTCTCACCTCAGTGGACCTCTCAGCTGACACCGGCTTTCTCCTGTGGGAAATCTTGGGGCTAATGGTTGCAGGAGAGGAAAGTAGGGAAATGATCAGACACGTGTGGAAGTTGGGACTGTATTGAGGTGGCTTCTGGACTCAGGGGCTGCTCAGTAGCCACATAGGAGCTGGTGGCTCTCTTTGGGCACTGGCAGGACGAGGCCAAGAAGCCCTCATACATCTCTGCACAGCCTCCACCTCGCGGCCCTGCAGATTTCCTTTGGCTCCCTCATGGTGTGGTGACAGGCTGCTCCTCATGCACCCCATGTTTTGCTTCCTCCCTGCCCTCTCTCCCAGGCGTACCGCGGACCCCAAGACATGTCGTGCTACAACCAGTGCCAGCCGTGCCAGCCCTGCCAGCCCTGCGGCCCGACCCCGCTGGCCAACAGCTGCAACGAGCCCTGTGTCAGGCAGTGCCAGAACTCCACCGTCGTCATCCAGCCCTCCCCCGTGGTGGTGACCCTGCCCGGCCCCATCCTTAGCTCCTTCCCGCAGAACACTGTTGTCGGATCCTCCACCTCCGCTGCTGTTGGCAGCATCCTCAGCTGTGACGGTGTCCCCATCAACTCTGGGTGCTTTGACCTCTCCTGCATTACCAGCCGCTACTGTGGCAGCAGCTGCCGCCCCTGCTAAAGATGCTGGAAACAGCACTGGATAAGGCTTCCCAGGAACTCAGAGCATGGTGCTGGACAGAGGATCAAACTTCGTGCCGTTGTTTTAAGAGCACCTGACCCTTCTCTGGCTTGTCCTGCAAGGGCAGACTGGAAGGGACCAGCCCGGGCTCTCTGGAAACACGGCCAATATCTTCCTTTCCTGTCTTCCACTCACCCTTTTTCCTCTCTTCTCTTTGTTGTCTTGTGCTCCCCACCTCCTGCCGTGAGGACCCCAGCCTGTCTCCTTTTGTGGGGCAGGTCCACAGGAAAAGGGAAACAGATTCCCAGCTGCTCCTGCTGGTCCCCAACACTCTGGACCTCCAGTTGGAGGGACCTCATTTCCTTCTTTAGACGCATTAAAAATTTGCTGCAACGCTGCCTGTGTCCCTTAGGTGGTCTTTCCATCTGCAGACTGCCTGCTGGTGAAGAAAGCCGTTGCTTTGGAGGGGAAATAGGTGGGGGCACAGGAAGACCCTTTGTCATTCCTAGAGGCATTGGTGGGTGGGACACACTGCAGTGAGTCCTCTTTCAGGCACTGCCTCGTGAAGCTGAGGAAGACAACCCTAGTCACTTCACAGCCAATGGCCATCGCTCCCTGCCTTGCTGCGTCTCCGCTCAGAAGTAGCCCCTTGGCCCTGGAGCACGTCATGTGAACAGGAATCCTGACAAGGGCGGTCCTCCAGAGGGGAACTGTGGGCATGTGGGAGGCCCCCGGGAGGTGAGCAGTTCCACAAGCTCTTGGGGAAGAGTCCTCCTCTTGCTTTGGGTGGAGCTGTGCTGGGCAAGAAGACTCACAAGAAGATGTTTCCGAAGGATGCATGGAACTGGGAATGGGTAAATAGCCTTGGGGATGGCTCGCAGTCTTGACTCCCCCTGTCCCTCCTGTCCATCACCTGATCTAAGACCCATGGTCAGCACGCCTGGGCATGGGCAGCAGGGACAGCTTCCCCGGGCAGCCCTATCACCCTTCAGCACAGCATCTGGCATGGCCCACCTGTTGGCTACGTGCATAGGGCTGAGGTGTTTACTCGTTAGTACTGGTATCAGCTACAGCAGGAATCCCCTGTCCCAGAGAACCCAACCCCTGCTTGGGTGAAGGCAGGCCCAGGACAGCGACCGGTGGCCAACCACACATGGATGCTCTTTGGTGCCTTGACTTCCCCAAGCACGGAGCAGCTTTCTTCAGGCCCACGAACTCTACGGTCCCGCAAGTGCCACAGTCCAGCTCTGGTGTGGAAAGGTGCTGTCTGAGAGCAGATACCCCCACACACCACCAGCACCATAGGACCAGGATGGAGGACAGGGTCATTGCCCTGTGCTGGGTAAGGATGGGGGCATTTCTCCCCAGCTCATGTTCTGTGGGAGGCAGCGCTGGGTCAAGTTTTAACACAGGAGTAACAAGCATAGGACCAAGTCCACTTAGGCCCAGAGCAAGCAGAGGTCCCAGCTCTGGCTTGGGCCCTGGCCCAGGTGTTGTGTTAAGAGGCAGATGCCCAAAGTCAGCGTTAGTAGTTCGGTCGCGCCCAACCCCTCTTGCTGGACTCTCACGGGTCCGGATGCAGTACTAACATCAAACGACCTGCTCAGCCAGGCACCTCCTGAACTCACACGGCCACACTCAGAAGTACGGTCGCGTTCAGGGACAACACACACATGGCTGAGTCAAACAATTGTGCGATTTATTGAAGCAACAGATGCACAAGTTCTTTGGATTGCCGGTGATAAATAAATTCACTGTCTGCAAAGCACGTGCACTAAATTGGTTACGGTCGGGTTACACACGCGAGGGGTGATGAAACAACTCTACAGAGATTCCTAAAATGCCCGCGGGTGCTCGTGGGATAGCCGAGTGTTCGAATCTTACCCAAAGGTGTCCCAATGGGGGGGAAGAGAAGGTCAGCCCATCAGCGGATCCTAAAAGTCAGGAGTGATGGTGTCTTCCCTGACATCCAGGTCTTTTTAAACTATTTTACAGGGATTTACTTTGCAGGTAGAGCTTGAGTGACTCTGGTCATACATACCTTTATCAGGATTGGTTCAAAATTCTCTTGCGTCACGTTTAAAGGTACAGACTAGGAAAAATTCAGTGCGCAAGCTCCTTGAGGGGTGGTCACACCTTGGGAGGTGGGTAACTTTTGAGAGGGGTGTGCGTTTTAGTATTATAATGATATTATAATAAGCAAAGTTCACTCCAAGTACAGCATTTCATCAAAGTTGACAGGTCACTGACCCAGGGCATCGCACGTGCAGCTTATTAAGGTACACACTGTGTACCTTTAAATTCCCTTGTTCACAGACGTCTCCACTTCGCTCCACCCTGCATGCAATTTCTCCCAGGGTCAGCGCACCCAAGTTCCCTGGATGCTGCCAACATCTAGGATTGCCTAGGGAATTGTCATGGTATAACCTCGTTGTGCATTAGCTGCGTTCCACCCGGTCTCAGTGCTGTTCTTATAGTGTAAAGTTCCAAATTGCCCCTCAGCGATTACTCTGCACCAGGGTCTCTATGGGAGCTCAGGCCTAGCACAGGCCTGCCCCCAGCTCTGACATACCTGCGCCTGGCCTGGGCTACTATTGTCCTCCTGGCCTCTCAGGAGTTCCCAGGCAGTCACTGGAGGGAGCCTTCACCTGGGCCTCTTTTGAGTCCAGCCTTGGCCTGGGCCCCAGCCCCAGCTCTGACCCTGGGGCCAAGACCTTCTGGCCATAATCTACCTGGTGCCTAGATGACGGCAAAAATCAACAGATGCTTCTGGGGCAGAATGATCTGCTATCTAGGATACAAGTCTGAGATTGACCCGCTGACTCATACTTTGGGGGTGCTCATTGCTCTACATCATGACAAAATCCTTCTAGACAACAAGTTAAAAAGTTGATGCTGTCTTTGCTATTCCCTGCCTGCAGTGTATGTCAGTTAAGGAGAACAAGACCAACATCTGAAAAGGACATTGTCTACAGAGCATCTCGTTTTCTCTGAAAAACCATGGTAAGCCTGATCACAATACACTGGTTTGAAAAGTATATAAATTGCAAGTTTTGCTCACTGTCTTTTCTCCTCCTTATATTAAAATGGATGTAACAAAAGAGAAAGGCTCTGCATTAGGCTGTCCTGAGAGAAGACTAAAAACCATGCTCATTATTTAATCTGCAAGTGCAGCTGTATTGCCGTTCCAGAAACACAGCCTTTGGATTGTGTTTTCTGAGCTGTCGGGGAACCTTTGCTGAGGCTGAAGTCGCCTTTCACTGCCTTGCCGTCGTCCTCAGAGCTGCCTTCACCTCCTTGTTTCTGACGGTACAGGGGAAAGGATTCAGCAGAAGAGTCAGGTGAGTGTGGGCGGTGGACTCCACTCTCTTGAGACTAAAGGACGAGCGAGCCGTGAGTTTGAGACACATGAAGATGACAGCTCCATGGAGGATGGGGACCACCGTGAGATGGGAGGTACAAGCAGATAAAGCCTCCAGGTGGCTGAAAGACAAGGGACTATGTGGAGAACTGCAAAGGTGATACAGATGAAGAAAACTGTCTTGAAAAGCAGCGTGCTTTGGGTGATGGGGATGGGCACCAGAAAGCCAAGAGTCTCAATGAGCATTGTATTGGCACAGGCCAGGCTCGGGAGAGGCCCAGCATCACAGTAGAGATGGTCAATGTTGTTCCTGGAGCAGAGAAGGCACTGCACCAGCAGCAGAGGCATCTGGGAGTTGATGACCACAAAACGCAGTAGCCATGCTGCTAGGCATAGCAAGAAGCAGAGTATCTTTGTCATGACAGTGATGCAATGCAGCTGTTTGTGTCTGCCAATGTAGCAGCCTAAGGACATTGCTGAGAAGGTTAGAAACTCAGTGACATGCAGGAAGAAGTGGTAAAATGACTGTGACACGCAGCAGGAAACACAAGCGGTTTGTCTTGGTGACAAGGAAAGTCTGCAGTGTTTTGGGGACCATGGTGGTAGTGTTCTGGATCTCCAAGAAGGAGAGCCTGCCGAGGAAGAAATACATCAGGGACTGGTCATTTCCCGCAGTGAAAAAGATGAGGCCATTCCCATCAGAGCTGCAAGATACATGGAAAAGATCAGGACAAACAGGACTATGTGCCACCCGGGATGGTCTGGGAAGCCCAGGAGAAGAAATTGAGTCCCAAATATCCTCTTCTTCTTTGCCATGGCTCCAAGATTACAGACGGAGATTATGTCAGAGTGATGTTGCACACTGCAATAAGAGCAGCAGTAACCTTTCAACAAAAAGTCTTTCCCCGGGCCTGATGGCTCCTCTCACGGCCTCAGGTTACCAGTGCCAGTCTCATTCTCCCTCCATTTCCTCTCTCTCTCTTCTTTTATACGGTCAGGCATACAAACATCTTGTGTAAGAAACTTATAACTTCAGGACTATAGATTAGGTTATGGTTCAAGAGATATTAGATTGATATTAGATTCTCGTTATCTTGACCAAATACAACCAGAGCTGCTTCAACAGGCCCGGAGTATGTTCTCAGCCTGCTCCTTGTACAGCCCCAACACAGGGCTGGTTTAATAACCCGGCCAAGCTAATCAAGTAGAGACAGTTTAAGCAAAAGATGATGAATTAATAAAATGCAGCTGCTTTATTAGATAAAGGGATTGTAGAATATGGAAACTGTTTGCTTTGGCTGAGTTTTTAATAGAACATCTTGAGGTCTTTCTCAGAATTATGCTAGGCGAAGATTAGTGGCAGAAGCAATAAAGACGACGATGACCCTGAAACTGAAATAAGCATTGGAACTAGAGAAGAAGAATCTAACTGCGACAGGGGATTGTGGTGGACTGTAATAAACAATGAAGTTTGTAGAACTGAAAGGTTGAGTGGAAATTTACAAAGACTTTCGATTTTAGGTAGTGGGTTAGGAAAGGTATATAAGCTGTACAGATGCTTTGGTTATTTGCCATTCACTGTGGTGGTGGCCCAACACTGAGTTGTTAATAAAGCAAACCTAGACATACCCACATCTGGTCAATTTGTTTCCTTGTACACATCTGTCCATCCTTCACTAGGAATTCATCCATCTACTCTACTATATGACCTTCCCTGCAAGTGAGCTACAAATTACAGACTCCTAAATCTGGATTTTTTTTTTTTTTTCTTTTTCTTGTTCTTGCCTTTTTGTCTTGGATCAGTTATGGTCTGGTCTGAATTTGCCTGGGCTTTCTCGGAAGTCAACATGCTGTGGTGCCTCTGTCAAGTGCCTGTACACTAATGCACGCAGTACGAGGAATAAAGATGAGGAGTTAGAGCTCTGTGTGCAGTTGCAGGGCTGCGATCACTTTGGGATCACGGAAGCAGGGTGGGATGGCTCCCATGACGGGCATGTTGCACTGGAGGGGTAGGAGGACAGGTGTTCTGCTGGACATCATACGCACCGAGAAGGAAGGGCTTGTGGGGACGTGAAGATGAAAGGCAGCCTGGGCTGCAGTGACAATGAGATGGTGGAGTTCAGGACCCTGAGGGCAAGGAGGAGGGTAACTCGCAAGCTCAAAAGCCAGGACATCAGGAGAGCAGACTTCTGTCTCTTTAAAGATCTGCTTGGAAGAATCTCAGAGAATAGGGCCCTGGAGGCCAGAGGGGCCCAGGAAAGCTCGTTAATATTCAAGGACCGCCTCCTCTAAGCCCAAGAGCCATCCATCCGAATGGGCAGAAAGGCAAGCAAGCATGCCAGGAGGTCAGCGTGGAAGAACAAGGAGCTCCTGGCAAAAAGAAAACACAGGAAGGAAGGATAAAGAAGGTGCAAGCAAGGACGGGTAACCTTGGAGGAACAAAGAAGCGCTGTCTAAGCGTGCAAGGATGGGATTAGGAAAGTCCAAGCCCATCTGGAACCGAATCTGGTGAGGGATGTTGATGGCAACAAGGCTTCTATAAGGACACAGGTGACATGGAAAAAGCTTAGGTGCTGAATGCCGCCTTTGCCTCAACTTTTACCAGCCAGGTCAGCCTTCAGAGTCCTATGTCCCTGAGACCAGAGGGGAAGTCTGGGACAGGGGAGACGTATCCTTGCTGGAAGAGGATTGGGGAATGGGAATACCACAAGCAAACTGCACATACATAAGTCCATCCGGTGCTAACTCCATAGGACAAATGGAGTTTGGGTCATGTGTCCAAGCTTCCCTGGAGACACTCCCTGTCAGCGATAATACGGCCCTGCCCTTCTTGATTTTGGTTCACAGGTGTGAAACACTGCTGCTGGTTTACATTACAGATGTGTTCATAGCACAGCCCGCACTTCCACCTTGACATGCATGCTGGTTTTCTGCCTCGGCCTTAAATTTCTCATGGAAGATCATAGCCCAACAATCAACTTCTTTTTGAACAGGCGTGGCCTTGCACCTCTGTAAGCATTCCCCAGACCTGCCCAACAGCCGGTAGCTGGGGCACCTTTTCCTTTGTCCCCAGGTTAAAGGCACAGCCACGAGGAGGCAGAGCCGTCAACAATATTTACAGCTATGGCCATGGTTATACAATGTACGACAAAGCTCACAAGAGTTTCTCCCTCCAAACACCTCCCTGACACCCTTAAAACAAAAATAAAGATGGAAAAGGAGGAAACAGCACCTGGGATATCTGAGGCTGTCTCTTGGTTTAAAACTTCCCCAATCCTATTTCCCCTCTGCCAGGGGAGGACGGTGCGTATATTAACGTGTCCTCAAACAAGGGGATGTCACTCAGCACGACCTTCCTGTGCACACAGCAATCCAGTTTGACTTGGAGATCTTTAGTTCTGCACAATTCTGTACCTGTCAGGTCCCTTGTGGCTGTGAGGGCCATGTTACTCCCAGGAAAGCAGATACTTGGCACTGCTCTTTAGATCAAGGAAATGTTGCCACCTTTTTTCTCTGATTTTGGAATGGGAGCTACGCTGCAGGTTCTTGGTACCCCACGCCCGAAGACTTTCACAATACTGACAGCCTGGTGGGAAGTCTGATCAAAATACCACTCTCTCTTACTTTGTTCTGAGTTCTGACCCAGTGTAAAAATGTCACAGCGTTCACATCGTCTAAATGAACAGCAGGAGAATATGGAGTCATGCATGCTGACAGCTTCAAGATGGAGCTGGCCATAACCATCAGGTTCAAATAGCTGGTGCAAATGATGAAAAATTTGCTCTATCCCCCAAACACATTTGTCATAAGCTTCATGTAGTGAGTGATGCCTGATGTGAATTAGTCTAGCTCCAAACCTCTGGACTGGCCAGTCCAACTGCCTGACGTGCTCCATGGAAGCCATGGGGCAGAATTCTGCCTCCTTCATCTCCTGCCGCATTTGAGGGTGAGGGCCAAAATGGGCTCTCAAACGCCCCCTCGGGACTTGGGAGTGCAGCAGGCAGCCTCTGCAGGGGGACAACCTCATTGTGTTCAGCCAGCCTCTTGCGCTGTGAGGGACTGCAGTAACTGGAAAGCGCCTTCCAGCTGGTCCTCTTCTACATTCATGGGAGTTGTCTTCATGGGCCCACCACATTCAGAACACCATTTTGCATTAAGGGCCCGTGCGATCCCTGTAATCCCCTGTGAGTAAGATGCCAAAAGAGGTCAACAGCTTTCTCCAGGGAGCAGCTTTAGGAGGAAGAGAACTGAAACGCAGCAGTGCAGCCCAGCTGCCTGGGAAGCTGACCACAAGTTGAGAAGGGGGGAGGGAGGGAGGGAGGAGGAGAGGGAGGGAGAGAGGGAGAGAGGAAGGGAGAGAGGGAAAAAGAAAGACACGGCACATCCTCAGACAGGGAAGCCCTTGGGTGACCAGCCAAGGATCGCAGGGCTGGGAGCAGCTGGGCCCCATCCTGTCATGCAGCCACAGGCAACCCCACCAGCGTGCTCCAGGCCAACAGCACTTGCCTGCACTGCACCCATCCGGCACCTGAGCGGAGTCTTCTGCTGGCACTGTCACATTCCTACCCTGGAAATCCTGGGGCCTCTCAATCCCAGCACTCAGAAGAAGCCGCCATGAGGGAATGGGTATGGCATAAGCCAGGAAATGAAAAGGCGGCATCAGGGAAAACAACCACCCAGCCCATGTCAATAGCTGAAATGACTTCCGTTCATCATGAGAAAATTGTCACTTCTGAAGAAGCTACCTCTGGGCCTGGGGCAGTGCAAGGCCACCATAAAAGACTCCTTCTCCTTGGGAACCAGGTGAGTGTGAAGGCCTTTCCCCACATTATTTTCGGCGCATGCTGTGGAGTAATCACTGAGGGGCGATTTAGAAATTTACCCTCTAAGAGCAGCATTGAAACAGGGCGGAACATAGCTCATGTACAATGAGTCTGTACCATGGCAATTCCCGAGGCAACCCCAGATGTTGGCAACATCAGGGGCACTTGGTGTGCTGACCCTGGGAGAAACAGCATGCAGGGTGGAGCGAAGTGGAGGCGTCGCGGCCACGCTCTGTGAACAAGGGAATTTAAGGGTACACAGTGTACATTAATAAGTTGCACGTGCGATGCCCTGAGTCAGTGACCTGTCAACTTTGATGAAATGCTGTACTTGGAGTGAACTTTGCCTATTATAATATCATTATAATACTAAAACGCACACCCCTCTCAAAAGTTACCCACCTCCCAAGGTGCGATCACCCCTCAATGAGCGTGCGCACTGAATTTTTCCTAGTCTGTACCTTTGAACGCGAAGTGAGAGAATTCTGAACCAATCCTGATAAAGGTTCGTATGACCAGAGTCACTCAAGCTCTACCTGCAAAGTAAAACACTATAAAATAGTTTGAAAAGAGCTGGATGTCGGGGAAGACTTTTAGGATCCGCCGATGGGCTGACCCTCTCTTCCCCCGCATTGGGACGCCTTTGGGTAAGATTCGAACACTGGGCTATCCCGAGAGGATCCCCAGGTACTTTAGTAGAGTTGTTTAGAGTTGTTTCGTCACCCCACGCGTGTGTAACCCGACCTTAATCAATTTAGTGCACGTGCTTTGCAGACAGTGAATTTATCACCGGCAATCCAAAGAACTTGTGCATCTGTTGCAATAAATCGCGCTATTGATTGACTCAGCCGTGTGTGTGTTGTCCCTGAACGCGACCGTACCTCTCAGTGCGGCCGTGTGAGTTCAGCAGGTGTCCGGCTGAGCAGGTAGTGTGATGTTAGTAGTGCATCCGGATCCGTGATAGTCCAACGAAGGTGTCGGGTGCAACCGGACTACTAACGCTAACTTTGGGCATCATTCAGAACCTAAGCTCAGCCGCCCCCAGTAAAGCAAGGGGGTTTAGTTTCTGCCAAATTGCTCTGCCTCTTAACGCAACACATGCATATGCATGCTCCTGCATCCTGTGCTGGGTCACCGTGCCGCTCCTCATGGGAGGGGAAGAAGGGCGAATGCGTGACTCAGAGAGTGTCTGGGACTTGCCTGAGGAGGCTCTTCTTTGAAGAAATAGGCAGCAGCCTCGTTGGGCCTGGTGACACTTTGCAGTGACATGTCTGGATGAGGAAAACAGGAAAAAATAAACAGGAAACCCTTCTGCCTCACTGCTCAGTCCCTACCTCCTGTCTCAGCAGGTGCCTTTGACTTTGGTGATGGCCTTGTGGCAGACTGCTCCTCCCAGGACATTCATCAGTCGCAGGAGTAGTGGGGGGTGGGACACGTGGCAGTGGGGCACTGTCCCTTGGGGCTGAGGAAGACAGACTCAGCTCCTCCCCAGCCAGTGGTGAACAGGTCCTGCATTCTGGCATCTCTGCTCAGACACGGCTCCTTGGCCTCAGGGCATGTCCTGCAGGTGGGGAGCCCACCCACTGCTGTCCCCCAGTGAGGAGCCAGGTGCTGCTGGAGCCTCAGAGAAGTCAACAGCCGAGAAGCCTGTGCAGAAGGGAATTCCACCTGTCAGACACCTCGACTTCCTTCTGTCGCAGAAGGCTGTATTTCCCATGGTGTTCATCAACACGGGCAGACAGACGCTGCGCTTAGAGCCAGCTGCTGCCTCATATGTGGTACTCTGTGGTACTTGGCCTTTCTTTTACTCGTACCAGAGCAGGCCATAAAAGTTAGAGCCCCGGCTGGCACAGGTGGACTGGAAGGTGTCTCTCTCCTCTACAGTGGCTTGTCCTTCTTGGTGGCTGATACTGGTCTGCCCCATGGTGCCTGGAAGAAAGCAAGGGTCAGCGACTGTGCAGGGAAAGGCTCCGAGATGCAAAACAAGAACAGACGCAAAGTGTCAGAGGAGAAGGCTCCTTCTGCCTTGGGCTGAAGCAAGAACCCCACAGATGGGAAAAGCAAGATGACGAGTGTCTCTGGGCAGGAGGTCTGAGAGCTCAGCTCAGCATGGACCCCAGAGCATAATAATGCTAATTACCTCCCAAAGAGATACCCTCAAGAGGAGAGCTGTGCTTTCACCCAGGTCTTCGGTCCCCATTCTCATGCTGCCCAGAGTCTCCAGGCTACAAGCCTGTAGTGCCTGGCCCTCCTGTTTTGGCTCCAACTCCAGCAGGGTGAGGGACCTGGGAACTCCTGCAAATATGTTTCATCCTGCTCCCCATTCCCTGTCAAAGGGCAAGGGGTCTAAGCTGATCAGGAGAGGAGCTGTTTCTTCTCAGTCTCTTCTTTTCTTTGCTAGCAGTAGCAGCGGCTTGAGAAGGCAGCTGCAAAGCCACCCGCGTGATCTGACGTTTCCCAACGTTTGCCCACAACTCAAGAGCAGCTCATTGCAGAGAGCTGTTGAGGGGTGAGGGTCTCCTGGGGGGAAGAGGAGCCATGCCTCCAGTCAAAGCCAATACTTAACCAGTGGATGCCTCAGGAAGGCAGCAAGGATGAGGTACCCAAGGTGCATGCTGAGACCAATCCTCCTGCATGTGTGAGAGAGACTCAAAAACCCCACACATCCCCCCAAGAGCCCTGAGAAGGCAGAGCTGCTGGAAATGACTCTGCAAGGGGAACAAAGAAGGAAACGGGGAGGAGAAAGTGCTTGTTCTTAGCACGCCTGAAATGCCTGTGCTGTGGTCCTTCCTCCTCCAGCAGTGACATGTGTTGCTCCTGCAGCCAACACCTTCTGCCACTCCAAGGTGAGGGCTAAAAACGGGATCGGCCTGCACCTGGTGACCAACCCCTCTGGCACATACTTCTGTGCCACATCTTGGGACTCTCTCCTTCCTTGATGCCTGTGTCTCCTCTCTCTCTCCATCCTCAAGCCTTTGGCTGGGATGGCCTATCCGGGCTCCTGCACATTGTCTAGCCCAGAGCTCCTGTCAGCCCGCTCCAAGGCTGCAGCTCTCACAAACACAATGTCAAGACCCCCAAAGCCTTGCAGACAACAACTGCCCCACTCAGCCCTACTGGCATTATGGACTTTCTCCCTCTAGCCAAAAGAAGATACCTAAGGACTAATAAAAGACATTTTGTTGTGCCCTGCCCATCCCATCTCATAAATTAGCTTCTGAAAAGATCTTTCGGGGAAAAGAAAGAACATAATCCCAAACAAACAGTCCTTCCACTTGGCCATAAGCTTTCCTTCCTCCATTTCCTTAAAACAAGTAGGACCTGCATTTGTCCTCTCCTTGCATCTAGCAGTTAACACAAAAACCAAACAAACTATTTTTACTCTTTCCACAGAAAAATTTAGGTTGGACAGGACCTGTGAAGACCACCCATTCCACATCCTTGCTCAGAGCAGGTCTCATTAGATCAGGCTCTACCCATCAAGTCTTCAAAATTCTTAAGGCCAGTGTTGTGTTAGGAGGCAGAGCAATTTGGCAGAAACTAAACCCCCTTGCGTTCCAGTCGATCCTCAGATATCAGAGGGACTGGGGGTGGCTGAGCTTGGTGTCTGAGTGATGCCCAAAGTCAGTGTTAGTAGTCTGGTCATGCCCAACACCTCCTTTGGACTATCATGGGTCCAGATGCACTGCTAACACCACACAACCTGCTCAGCTGGACACCTCCTGAATTAACACGGCCACACTCAAAGGTACGGTCACATTCAGGCACAACACACTCGGCTGAGTCAGTCAATAGGGCGATTTATTGAAGCAACAGATGCACAAATTCTTTTAGATTGCCGGTGAAACAAGGATCTAAAATAATTATAAGGTTTTAGCATGTGTCACTAATCAACTGTAAGTTTTGCAGATTTCTTAACATACGGAAGGTTATTGATTACATGATTAGTTTAACTTTAGTGTAGAATTCTTTAGCTTAATAACTGTGTGATTATGTTTAACGGCCTACTCTCATAGTCCTTAGGCTGTATTTGCCGCAATGCTAACATTGTAACTATGTGTAAACGGTTAATCACGAGGAAAGCAGGCCTCATGAAAATTAAAACAAAGAAGAGTTAAGAGCAAGGACTGACAGATTAAAGAGAACAGAGAAGATACCTTAACCTTGAGTGTAGGGACAGACTGCAGGAATGCTCAAACAAGAATGAGAAGAAGGAACTTTCTGCTTCACCAACAGAAGGGGTGAACATTCAAGGAGAAGAAATTATCCTCAAGAGACCCGTGACCATAAAAGGGAAAAAGGAGTAGGGGGCTAACTCCCCAAATGACCACCGATGACCACCCAAGACCCCCACGCATGTGTAGTGTAGTTTTGCAACGCCAGCATTATGTAAATGTAGTAGATAAGAAAGGAGGCGGTGATTTCTTGGAAAATGTGTGAATATTCATGTCTTTAAGGTGTATAAAGGATGAACTTTTCTTTCAGCGCACGCATGTTAGGAGGAGATATCCCCCATGCATCCAGTGCTGCAATAAACATGTCTGCTTGATAACATTTTGATGTTATTGAGTTTCAATTTCTTAAGTTTGAGTTTTTTTGAATCACCGGTGATAAATTCACTGTCTGCAAAGCACGTGCAATAAACTAAATACGGACGAGTTACACACGCGTGGGGTAATAAAGCAACTCTACAGAGATTCCTAAAATTCCCGGGGATTCACTCGGGATGGCCCAGTGTTCAAATCTTACCCAAAGGCATCCCAATGCGGGGGAAGAGAGGGTCAGCCCGTTGGCGGATCCTAAAGGTAAGGAGCGATGGTATCTCCCCTGACATCCAGCCCTTCTCAAACTATCTTGTAGTGTTTTACTTTACAGGTGGAGCTTGAGTGACTCTGGTCATACATACTTTTATCAGGATTGGTCCAAAATTCTCTCGCTTTGCGTTCAAAGGCACAGACTAGGAAAAATTCATTGCGCAAGCTCCTTGAGGGGTAGTCGCACCTTGGGAGGTGGGTAACTTTTGAGAGGAGTGTGCGTTTTAGTATTATAATGATATCATAATAGGCAAAGTTCACTCCAAGTACAGCATTTCATCAAAAGTTTAGAGACTGTTGGCCCAGGGCATCAAATGTTCAGCTTATCAATGTACACACTGTGTACCTTTAGATTCCCTTGTTGACAGAGCGTGGCCGCAACGTCTCCATTCCGCTCCGCCCTCCATGCAATTTCTCCCAGGGTCAGCACACCAAGTGCCCCCGATGTTGCCAACATCTGGGGGTGCCTAGGGAATTGCCATGGAACAGACTCATTGTACATTAGCTACGTTCCACCTTGTTTCAATGCTGTTCTTAGACAGTGAATATAAGTTTAATTTCTAAGTTGCCCCCCAGCAATAATTCCGTAGCCAGCGCCTGTACAACATCTGTGGACAGTGCATTCCAGTGCTTGGGAATTTTCAAGGGAATATCAAAGTTAAAAATAAAAAAGTTTCTAATACCTAGATAAAATTTCCCAGGTTGCAGATCGTGTCTGTTGCCTCTCGCCCTGCCATGGTGCACTCTGGGAAGAGCCTGGATCCATCTTTTCCACATCCTTGGAGCACGTACTTATAGACACCCATGTCGTCACACTTGAGCCTTCTTTTCCTAAGGCACCGTTGCCTCAGGCTCTCTTAGTGCGTCGTGTCCCTCAAACCTCCTGACTGCCTTGGGGGCTTCCACTGGACTCGCTCCCACACGTCAGTCCCTTTCCTACACACCGAGGAGCCCCAGACTGAACACAGGACCTCAGGCATGGTCTCATGAGGGACAAAGAGAGGAGAAGCATCACTTCCCTGCGTGTGCGGGCTACATCTTTGCTAAGACATCTCAGAGCGCAGTGGGTCTGCTTTGCCACAGGGGCACACTGCTGACTCACCTGCAGCCGTTGGCCACCAGGCATCCCCTGCCTGCCCAGCTGTCTGACCTGTAACCGCTGGCTCCAGCATGTTCCAAGCTACATCCAGAAGATGAAAGGTGTCTGTTCCCAGAGCAACTGGTTGCTCTTGACTCAGGCCTTTGGAGAACAGTCCTGGTTTGTATGTCCTACCTGGATGATACCAGTGGGAACTGCAGCACAAATTCCTTCTGCACGTGATCTCTCACTTCATCAGCTTTCTCACTGGGCTCATGCTCCATCTCACTTTCTCTAAGCTACCAAAGTCCAATCCACGGATCTGAACAGTCTGGCATTGCAGGCTCAAGGTTCAGCCAATTCCTAGATGCAAGGCAAGAAAGGCATTTTCCCTCCTCGGGCTAGTTTGGCCAGGGAATATATCACAGGAGCAGTCATGTCTCCTGTCTAGAGCCATTCTCTCCAAAAAAGGCCATCCGTGGATGCAGAGGGAAGCATAAGAGTAAGACAAGCAGGTGGGATACTTCTGCTGAGTATCCCCTCCTGTGTCGCAAGTGAGTCCCTGGGTCTGGACCTGGCTGAAACACTCACACCCAGTGTGTATGTCTCAACAGCTTTCCGCACCGGCACACAGGCTGGGGAGCCACAGATGGCAGCACATATGCCCTTGCCCTTGGCCTTACAGACAGGCTCCACCCATCCCTTCAGGTACCCACATGGAGATCCCCTGAGCGTGCTGTCTGGCCAGTTGGAAGCCCAGTCAAGCAACGCCTGCCAAAGGGATCTATTGCCAGTTCAAAGACAGGGGCCTCTGACGTTGCAGAAACCAGGTTTCCCTCTCTGCTTCTCAAGCCCAGGAACATGGCCTTTGAAGAGCTCAGCGAGCTACTAGAGCCATACAGCCTTTCCTGGGGACCAGCTGGACACAGAACTCTCCCCTCAGGGGACGGCTTGCAGCTTCCGCAAACCTCAGACCTTCGACCCCTTTAGGCAACATAGCACTTCTCTTTCTGACTGTCTCCGAGACATGACGTTGGCAAACCCTGAGCCCCACATGTGTCTTTACAAGGCGTGCCCAAGCTTTCATCCTGTCTCCAGGACTTCACCTGCACACCAAAAACCTCTGCATTTGGTGCAGAGGGAAACCCTCTACAATAGCCTCATGATCTGGAACCTGTGGAGAAAGCCTGAAGGTTTCAGTCACCTCTACATCGTTGTCTCACATCTGTGTTGAGCTCAAACTCTGACTCTGCAGGATGGCTTCTGAGTACCGGAAGAGTTCCCGTGCGGAGAAATGATGGAGAAGCTCAGAAGTAGCCCGTTGTTGATTCCAATGCCGATGCTTGATGCTGGTGACAGTGCTGATGCTGCTGACACCGCCTAGTGGTAGGGGAAGCTCCCCGGGGGGACCGTGGCTGGGCGGGTTTGAGTGAGGCAATGTGGGTCCCAGCGAGCAGAGCAGGCAGGCAAGGTTGGGGCTGTTGTAGAGTCCTAGAATCATCAAATGATAGGAGGGTTTGGGTTGGAAGGGACCTTGAGAGATCACCCTGTCCAACCCTGTGGAATAATCGCTGAGGGGCAATTTAGAAATTTACCCTCTAAGAACAGCATTGAGACCGGGTGGAACGCAGCTAATGTACAATGAGTCTGTACCATGGCAATTCCCGAGGCAACCCCAGATGTTGGCAACAACAGGAGCACCTGGTGTGCTGACCCTGGGAGAAATTGCATGCAGGGTGGAGCGAAGTAGAGAAGTTGCGGCCACGCCCTGTGAACAAGGGAATTTAAGGGTACACAGTGTGTACCTTAATAAGCTGCACATTCGATGCCCTGGGTCAGTGACCTGTCAACTTTGATGAAATGCTGTACTTGGAGTGAACTTTGCTTATTATAATATCATTATAATACTAAAACGCACACGCCTCTCAAAAGTTACCCACCTCCCAAGGTGCGACCACCCCTCAATGTGTGTGCACACTGAATTTTTCCTAGTCTGTGCCTTTGAACGCGAAGCAAGAGAATTTTGAACCAATCCTGATAAAGTATGGATTCTATGACTAGAATCACTCCAGCTCCACCTGTAAAGTAAACCCCTATAAAATAATTTGAAAAGAGCTGGATGTCAGGGAAGACACTGCAGGAGAAGGATGGACTTCACAACTCTATGAGAGTTATATTCCAAAGCTGTTTATTGTCTTGTCTGACTCCAATATATATCATAATTTTTGCTTAGTCGCTGCGCACACACTCATGATTGGTTACAGCTTGTTACACACATTATTGCAATTGGCTATATACAAAATATCACGCGCTGTCCACGCGCCCCTCACACAGTCAGGATTCGCTGCCTGCAGGTGTTCCTGCGCTCCTTTGCTTCCTCTTAGCTGTTTACCACAGCTCCTTCTCCTCAAGGCTGAGCCGTGCAGATATCCAGCTGTTTACCAGCTTCTCAATGCCACAGCTCCTTCTCCTTAAGGTCGAGCCATGCAGAGTGATCCCAACAAGACACCATCACTCCTGACCTTTAGGATCCACTGATGGGCTGACCCTCTCTTCCCCTGCATTGGGATGCCTTTGGGTAAGATTGGAACACTGGGCTATCCCGAGTGGACCCCCAGGAACTTTAGGAATCTCTAGAGTTGTTTCATCACCCCACGCATGTGTAAACGGACCGTAATCAATTTAGTGCACTTGCTTGCAGACAGTGAATTTATCACCGGCAATCCAAAGAACTTGTGCATCTGTTGCTTCAATAAATCGCACTATTGATTGACTCAGCCGCGTATGTTGTCCCTGAACACGACCGTACCTCTGAGTGCGGCCGTGTGAGTTCAGGAGGTGTCTGACTAAGCAGGTTGTGTGATGTCAGTAGTGCATCCAGACCCGTGAGAGTCCAATGAGAGGGGTTGGGTGCGACCAGACTACTAACGCTGACTTTGGGCCTCTGCCTCTTAACGCAGAAAACCCCCTGCCATAGGCAGCAACATCTCTCACTAGATCAGGTTGCCCAAAGCCCCATCCAACCTGACCTAGGACACTTCCAACAATGAGGCATCCACAACATCTCTCGGTAACCCATTCCCCTGTCTCCCTATCACCCTTATAAAAAATTCCTCATGTCCAATCTAAACCTACTCTCCTTGAGTGAGGAGGCACCCGAACTCATTAGCTACCCATTAGCCCTTCTCCTGTCCACACTGGGACCAATAGTATTTGATATCTTCATTAATAACATTGACAGTGGGACTGAGTGCACCCTCAGCAAGTCTGCAGCTGGCACCAAGCTGAGAGGTGGAGCTGGTACCCTTGAGGGAGGGGATGCCATCCAGAAGGACCTTGACAGGCTGGAGGGGTGGGCCCATACGAACCTCATGAAGTTCAACAAGACCAAGTGCCCGGGCTTGCACATGGGTTGGGACAACCCCCAGCGTCAATAGAGACCGGGAGATGAATTGAATGAGAGCAGCCCTGCGAAGAAGGACGTGGGGATACCGCTGCTTAAAAACCTGCAATGAGCCGGCAATGTGCACTTGCAGCCCAGAAAGCCAACCGTATCCCGGGCTGCATCAGAAGAAGTGTGGCCAGCAGGTCAATGGCAGTGTTTCTCCCCTCGGCTCAGCTCTCATGACAGCTCACCTGGAGCACTGCGTTCAGTTCGGGGGTTCCCGATAAAGACAGACATGGACCTGTTAGAGCAGGCCCTCCAGGGAAGGGCCACAAAAATGATCCGAGGGCTGGAAGAGTGTCTTATGAAGAAAGGCTGAGAGAGTTGGGGTTGTTCAGCCAGAGAGGCTGAAGAGAAGGCTTCAGGGAGACCTCACTGCAGTCTTTCAATATATAAAGCGGGCTTAATTAAGAAAGATGGAGAAAGACTTTTTACCAGGGCCTATAGTGGCAGGACAAAGAGCGATGGTCTACCAGAGCAGCAAGTGCCGAGCTCACCAGCCAGCGATGGAAAATCCTGACACAGGCGTGCTTTCTACACGCATGGTACACATCTGTTGTGGCTGCCTGGTGGCCAACAATGGCAGCAGCTGGGCGAACCTGAGCAATGCTGCAGCTGTTTTCTGAGGAGCTTTCTGACAAACCCCTCTGGCTGGCACCTTGCTTCCTGATGGGGGACTTGCCGAGCACAGCTAGGAGCTGGACTCCCTCCAAGGGAGGCAGGTCACAGTGGGGGGGACCTGAATAAGAGCCTTCCAGGCCAGGTGAGGACCCTTGGAAAATGCCAGCCCTTCTGGGATGTTCTCTGGCACAAGGCTTGTCCTCCTGGTGCCTGTGCACCACTCCTGTGGCTCTGGAGGCCTCTCCGGTGCTAAAAGCAGACGAGGAGACAGACCTCTCCAGCAGCGCAGCTCCACGAGCTCTAATGAGCCAGGTTAACTGACAGACAGCTTGCCTCAGGCAGTTTGAACTCTCCTCCTGATGCCACTTGCTAATTAGTATGAGTTTGGCTTCTGAAGAGGGGGTATCTATCTGAAGGCAACTTCCTCAGGCCAGCTTCCGCCCTGGTGTCCCAGGCTCAGCATTTGCAGCTGCAGGGCATCTGCCTCACCCCAGACACACAACCCTTCGCTGCCACATGAGCGTGTCGGGGCGGCACCTCTCCCCACACTGCAGCTGGAACTGGTCCCAGACCTCCATAATTGCCCTACGCTGATCACCAGAGATGGGCTGGAACTTGTAAAACTTAGGGATTCTTTTGACTTGTTAGGTGGGGAACCGCTGGAGCTGCAGCAATAAGGATGGTCTCTAGCTCTGCCTTTGCCTCTCATGCACGGACTTTGCATGTGAACAGGCTGAGTTTCCAAAAAAGACCCTGCAGCTTGGACCCCACTACACCTTCTGTCTTTCCTGTAATGAGGACGCAATTGATTGAACTACTCCTGCCCAACCCACAAAAGCCCCAAAGCCCTCTGCTGTCATTAAATCCACCAGGGCTTGGAATCTCAGGGTGTGTGGGGAGAGGCTGTTCTTCCTCGTGTGCACCTGCGTGTGCCTGTGGGTGTATTTGTGCCTGTGTGCCCGCAGCTGTGTGTGCATTTGCAAACGCACGTGTGAGAGTGAGTGTCTGTCAGCGTGCGTGTCAACAAGTGCATTTGTGTGTGTGCCTGTGCATGTGTTGGTGTACACGCACGTTTTTGCAGGTGAGCAAGTAAGTGTGTGTGGTGTCAGTGTGCGTGTGTGTGCCTGTGTGGGCATGCGTGTGTGCAGATGAGCACATACATATCTGTGTTTGCACACAAGCTTGCATGTATATCTCCATGCAAGTAAGTATATACAATGCAAGTGTAAGCCACCGAGGCAAAGGGCTCTGGAGCGGGTGATTGTGCCAGGGGACCCTTCCTAAAGTGGTGAGAACATGAAGGCGGCAGCGCAGGGAGAGAGAGGGTGCCCCAGCTCCCCCCCTTCAGGCCGGTGGAGCGGGCTCCTGACGAGCGGCAGCTCTGACTCAGCGTGGGTGGGGACTACAGCGGCGGCGGCGGCGGCCAAAGCCCCCCACATACAAGAGCGTTCCCTGGGAGCACGAGCAACCTGGAACGTGGCAAACAGGGCGGGCAAACAGTACGTGGCGCATCAGAAGGTCGTGGTATGTCAGTTTGCGCAGCAGTTGGCGCAGGCGGGGTGTGCAGTGAAGGTGTGCAGTCAGGGTGCTATCACCCCCGGCACTAGAGGCTCTCTGACGAGTGGCCATTGGACTCCCAGAAGAGGATCAGCCATGGTCTCAATTGGCTGAAAGCCATGGCCAAAAGGAATGTGGTGATCCAGACCGAGCTCCCGCTCAAGCACGCGGCTATAGGGAGTGCCTGAGCCTGTTGCTTGTGCCAGAGACCAGCGGAGACACCACCTTGCGTGCGGTGCGACCAGGTGAGCGACCTGCTCAGCCTGGGGCAGAGCTGGCAGAGGCCGTGGGGAGGCTGAGGGGTATCAGGGAGTGCAAGAGGGAGGTGGGTCAGTGGAGCCGCACCCGGCCGTCCCTGGGGCAGGGGCAGCCGGTGGAGGCTCCACAAGCAGCAGGGGATCCCCTGCCCTCTTGCTGCCAAGCAGAAGGAGGGGACCTAAGAGGTGAGGGAGAATGGAAGCAGGTCCCTGCTCGGGGCAGCAGACGAATCCCCTCCTGGCCTCCCTCACCATCCCAGCTGCCCTCACACAACAGGTATGGGGCTCGGGAACTTGAGGGCCAGGCACATGAGGACCCTGACGAAGGTCCATCCAGGGGGGTGCCTAGGGTGAGTCATCCAGCCCCACGCTTCAAGATGTCCTCTGTTAGGAGAAAAAGGAGGGTAATTGTCGTAGGCGACTCCCTCCTGAGGGGAACAGAAGGCCCAATATGCCGACCGGACCCAACCCACAGGGAAGGCTGCTGCTTCCCTGGGGCCTGGGTGAGAGATGTCACCAGGAAACTCCCTGGTCTGGTTTGGCGCACTGATTACTACCCACTGTTGGTCCTACAGGTTGGCAATATGAGGTTGCGCTAAGAAGCCCAAAGGCAATTAAAAAGGACTTCAGAGCACTGGGGCGACTGGTCAATGGAGCGGGAGCACAGGTAGTGTTTTCATCAATCCCTTCAGTGACAGGGAGGAATGCTGAAAGGAATAGGAAAACACACCTGATCAACACATGGCTCAGGGGCTGATGCCGTCATCAGAATTTGGGTGTTTTTTACCATGAGGCGGTTTACATGGCACTGGGCCTGCTGGCAGCAGATGGAGTGCAACTGTCTCCAAGGGGCAAAAGGATTCTTGCTTACGAGCTGGCAGGCCTTACAGAGAGGGCTTTAAACTAGATTCAAAGGGGGAAGTGGTTAAAACCAGGCTCACTAGAGATGAGCCTAGGGGTGGCATGCCGATGTTGGGGGTGAAACTGATAGCCCAGATCAAGTGCATCTACCCCAATGCATGCAGCATTGGGCACCAAACAGGAGGAGCTGAAGCCATTGTGCAGCGGGACAGCTATGATGTAGTTGCCATCACAAAAACATGGTGGGATGCTTCCCATGACTGGAGTGCTGCAATGGATGGCTATAAGCTCTTCCGAAGGGATAGGCAAGGAAGGAGAGGTGGTGGGGTGGCTCTGTATATTAGGGAGCGTTTTGATTGTATAGAAATCAACGCTTGTGATGACAAAGTCAAGTGCTTATGGGTAAGGATGAGGGGAAAGGCCAACAAGGCAGCTATCCTGCTGGCTGTCTGTTATAGACCACCTAACCAGGGTGAAGAGGCAGAATAAGCATTCTACAAGCGACTGGCAGAAGTCTCACAATCACTAGCCCTTGTTCTTGTAGGGGACTTCAATCTACTGGACGTCTGCTGGAAGTATAACACGGCAGAGAGGAAACAGTGTAGGAGGTTCCTGCAGTGTGTGGAGGATAACTTCCTGACACAGCTGGTGAGTGAGCCCACCAGGGGAGGTGCCTTGCTTGAACTGCTGTTTACAAACAGAGAAGGACTTGTGGGAGATGTGGTGGTCGGAGGCCGTCTTGGGCTTAGCGACCACGACATGATAGAATTCTTGATTCTGAGTGAAGTAAGGAGCGGCATCAGCAAAACTGCTACCATGGAATTCCGGAGGGCAGACTTTGGCCTGTTCAGGACACTGGTTGAGAAAGTCCCTTGGGAGGCAGTCCTGAAGGGCAAAGGGGTCCAGGAAGGCTGGACAACTTCAAAAAGGAAATCTTAAAGGTGCAGGAGCAGACGGTCCCCATGTGCCGTAAGAAGAGCTGGCGGGGAAGGCGACTGGCCTGGCTGAACAGGGAGATTGTGATGGGACTCAGGGAAAAGAGGAGAGTTTATCACTCTGGAAGAAGGGGAAAGCAACTCAAGAAGAGTACAAGGGTCTCGTTAGGTCAAGCAGAGACAAAATTAGAAAGGCAAAGCCCATCTAGAGCTCAATCTGGCCACAGTCGTAAAGGATAACAAAAAATGCTGCTACAAATATATTAACAACAAATAGAGAGGCAAGGAGAATCTCCATCCCTTACTGGATATGGCGGGGAACATTGTCTCCAAGGATGAGGACAAGGTTGAGGTACTTAATGCCTTCTTTACCTCAGTCTTTAATAGTCAGTCCAGGTATCCGCAGGGTATTCAGCCCCCTGAGCTGGAAGACAGGGATGGAGAGCACAATAAACTCCCCGTAATCCAGCAGGAAACAGTTAAGGACCTGTTAAGCCACCTGGACACCCACAAGTCTATGGGGCCTGATGGGATCCACCCAAGAGTACTGAGAGAGCTGGCGGAGGAGCTTTGCCAAGCCACTCTCCATCATTTATCAGCAGTCCTGGTTAACAGGGGAGGTCCCAGAAGACTGGAGGCTTGCCAATGTGACGCCCATCTACAAGAAAGGCTGGAAGGAGGATCCTGGGAACTACAGGCCTGTCAGCCTGACCTCTGTGCCAGGGAAGATCATGGAGCAGCTCATCTTGAGGGTGCTCACGGGGCATGTGAAGGACAACCAAGGGATCAGGCCCAGCCAGCATGGGTTCATGAAAGGCAGGTCCTGCTTAACCAACCCGATTTCCTTCTATGACCAGGTGACCCACTTAGTGGATGAGGGAAAGGCTGTGGACGTTGTCTACCTGGACTTTAGCAAAGCCTTTGACAGCGTCTCCCACAGCATTCTCCTGGAGAAACTGGCGGCTTGTGGATTAGACATGTGTACTCTTTGCTAGATAAAGAACTGGCTGGATGGTGGAGCTCAGAGAGTTGTGGTGAACGGCGTTAAATCCGGCTGGTGTCCGGTCACAAGTGGTGTTCCCCAGGGCTTGGATCTCAGGTCGGTCTTGTTCAATATCTTTATCAATGATATGGATGAAGGAATCAAGTGCTCCCTCAGTAAGTTTGCAGAAGACACCAAGTTGGGTGGGAGTGTTGATCTGCTGGAGGGTAGGAGGGCTCTGCGGAGGGATCTGGACAGGCTGGATCGATGGGCAGAGGTCAACTGTATGAGGTTTAACAAGGCCAAGTGCAGGGTCCTGCTCTTGGGTCACAACAACCCCATGCAACGCTAGAGGCTTGGGGAGGAGTGGCTGGAGAGCTGCCCAGCGGAAAAGGACCTGGGGGTGATGTTTGACAGGTGGCTGAATATGAGCCAGCAGTGTGCCCAGGTGGCCAAGAAGGCCAACAGCATCCTGACCTGTATCAGGAATAGTGTGGCCAGCAGGAGTAAGGGAGTGATTGTACCCCTATACTCAGCACTGGTGAGGCCGCACCTCGAATCCTGTGTTCAGTGTTAGGCTCCTCACTACAAGAAGGACGTTGAGGTGCTGGAGCATGTCCAAAGAAGGGGAACAAAGCTGGTGAGGGGTCTGGAGCACGAGTCTTATGAGGAGCGGCTGAGGGAACTGGGGTTGCTCAGTCTGGAGAAGAGGAGGCTGAGGGGAGACCTTATGGCTTTCTACAACTACCTGAAAGGGGGTTGTGGTGACATGAGTGTTGGTCTCTTCTCCCAAGTAAGTAGTGATAGGACAGGAGGAAATAGCCTCAAGTTGTGCCGGGGGAGGTTTAGATTGGATATTAGGAAAAATTTCTTCACCGAGAGGGTGGTTAAGCATTGGAACAGGCTGCCCAGGGAGGTGGTGGAGTCGCCATCTCTGGAAGTGTTCAAAAAACGTGTGGATGTGGCGCTTCAGGACATGGTTTAGTGGGCATGGTGGTGTTGGGTTGATCGCTGGACTTGATGATCTTGAAGGTCCTTTCCAACCTTAATGATTCTCTGATTCTGTGAATTAAGCTGGGGCTATTGTTTAGTATCTGTGAGCAGTTAACAAGGCACAACCTTGAAGGAAGGAACAAGATAATCACAAAAGAAACACAACTACTGAACATTGAGTGAACTATCCTAATTAATACATAATTAACATATAATAACATATAATGGGCATATTAGAAACCTGCCCCTGGGCGGAGAAAGCCCCCTCCTCACAAAAGCCTCTTCCTCACTGAGCATGCCTAGAAAACAAGGGCACTGTGATTTTACATGGTGACGAGGCTTTTGAGAACCAATGGCAACAAGGGTAACAAAGTCAACTTTTAAAAAAATACTGATAACTGTTGATCGAACTGTATAAATATTTTCCATGTGTTCACTTATGCATGCTAGCTTTGTGAGCCTACCACCTAGCACCCAACTCTGTGCAGATTTGGAATAAAAGCAAGTATCTCGGCTACATGTGGTCTTCAGCTCTCTGCACACTGGGTGGAAGAACTCATATTTGGGACAACAGTATGTAGTGTTGGATTGGTATCTGGCACTGTCCATGTCCATGATGCGCACGTCAAAGATGTCGATCTCGAGGAAGTTGCTGCACGCAAGCTGATGAAGCCAGTTCTGGTTCCATCACTGCTGCATGTTGCTCGGTTTCAGTAAAGCTCATTCCTCATCAGCCTGGGTGATTCTTACTGTAATACCATCTTACTGTAATAAAGACAGCAATCATAGTAGTAATATCATACCATGTTGTGTAGCAATTAACATAATACAATTCAAATCATTGACTATTTTCACCCAAAATCAAATCTCCCTGAGGTACACATTGGACTTCCCCATCCTTCTGCATTACCCACCAAGTGCACCCAGGTCCCTGGGCAAAAGCAATCCCACAAATGGGTTTGCATTTGCCTGAGGCAGGAGTAACACAGACTGTCTTCCCAGCATATTTTTTACATGCATCACAGGGTTTTTATCCCCTTCTACAGTACGTAAAAGTTTTGATTGGGCAGGGCCAGCTCTATTAGTAGATCCCCTAGTGTTGACTAACCAGGTGGCTTTTGCTAAATGTTTATCCCAATGTTTGAATGTCCCATCACCCATTGCTCTCAGGGTAGTCTTTAACAGTCCGTTGTATCGTTCAATTTTTCCGGAATCTGGTGCATGATGGGGGATGTGATATACCCACTCAATGCCATGGTCTTTGGCCCAGGTGTCTATGAGGTTGTTTCGGAAATGAGTCCCATTGCCTGACTCAGTTCTTTCGGGAGTGCCATGTCGCCATAAGACTTGTTTGTCAAGGCCCAGGATAGTGTTCCGGGCGGTGGCATGGGGCACAGGGTATGTTTCCAGCCATCCGGTGGTTGCTTCCACCATGGTAAGCACATAGCGCTTGCCTTGGCGAGTTTGTGGAAGTGTGATATAGTCAGTCTGCCAGGCCTCCTCATATTTATATTTCAACCATCGTCCTTCATACCAGAGGGGCTTTAACCGCTTGGCTTGTTTGATCGCAGCGCACGTTTCACATTCAGGGATAACCTGTGCAATAGCGTCCATGGTCAAGTCCACCTCTTGATCCCGAGCCCATCTATATGTTGCATCTCTTCCCTGATGGCCTGAGGTGTCATGGGCCCACTGAGCTATAAATAATTCACCCTTATGTTGCCAGTCCAGATCCACCTGAACCACTTCAATCTTAGCAGCCTGATCCACCTGATGGTTGTTTTGATGTTCTTCAGTGGCCTGACTCTTGGGTACATGAGCATCTATGTACTTTTATGACCAGATTCTCTAATCGGACAGCAATATCTTGCCACAATTAGGCAGCCCAGATGGGCTTGCCTCTGTGCTGCCAGTTGCTCTGCTTCCATTGCTGTAGCCACCCCCATAGAGCATTTGCCACAATCTATGAGTCAGTATAGAGAAAGAGTACTGGCCATTTTTCTCATTCAGCAATATCTAAAGCCAGCTGGATGGCTTTCACTTGTGGAAACTGACTTAGCTCACCTTTTACTTCAGCAACTTCTGCGGCTCATCATACAGGGCTCCACACAGCAGCTTTCCACTTTCGATGTTTGCCTACAATATGAGAAGACCCATCAGTAAACAGGGCAGATTGCCTTTCGTTTTCTGTCAGTTTATTATATCAGCACGCGCCACCTCCTCTTCTGGCGATATTCCAAAACCTTTGCCTTCTGGCCAGTCCATGATCACTTCCAAGATTCCTGGACAACTGGGGTTTCCTATTTGAGCCCGCTGTGTAATAAATGTGACACACTTACTCCACGTAGCATCAGTCGCATGATGTGTAGAGGGGACCCTCCCTTTGAACATCCAGCCCAGCACCGGCAGTCGCGGTGCCAGGAGGAGCTGTGCTTCAGTACCAACCACTTCTGAGGCAGCTCGAACTCCTTCATATGCTGCCAATATCTCCTTTTCAGTTGGAGTATAGCGGGACTCAGATCCCCTATATCCTCGACTCCAAAACCCTAGAGGTCAACCTTGGGTCTCTCCTGGTGCCTTCTGCCAGACACTCCAAGTAGAGCCATTCTCCCCGGCCGCCGTGTAGAGCACATTTTTAACATCTTGTCCTGCCTGGACTGGCCTGAGGGATATAGCATAAACTATCTCCTGTTTCATTTGTGTTCATTTGTGTTTAATTTGTTCGAAGGATTGTTGTTGCTCAGGGCCCCATTTAAAATCATTCTTCTTCTGGGTCACTTGATAAAGAGGGTTTACAATTAGACTAGAATTTGGAATATGCATTCTCCAGAAACCCACAACACCCAAGAAAGCTTGTGTTTCTTTTTTGCTAGTTGGTGGAGACATAGCTGTTATTTTGTTGATCACATCCATTGGGATCTGATGACGTCCATCTTGCCTTTTTATTCTTAAAAACTGGATCTCCTGTGCAGATCCTTTGACCTTACTTTGTTTTATGGCAAAACTGGCTTTCAGAAGAATTTGAATTATTTTCTTCCCTTTCTTGAAAACTTCTTCTGATGTGTTGCCCCATATGATGATGTCATCAAAGTATTGCAGGTGCTTTGGAGCTTCACCCTGTTCCAGTGCAGTCTGTATCAGCCCATGGCAAATGGTAAGGCTGTGTTTCCACCCCTGGGGAAGTTGATTCCGGGTGTATTGGACACCCCTCCAAGTGAAAGCAAACTGTGGCCTGCACTCCACCGCCGAAGGGATTGAGAAAAATGCATTAGCAATATCAATGGTGGCGTACCACTTGGCTGCCGTTGATTCCAGTTCATGTTGAAGTTCTAGCATGTCTGGCAAACAGCACTCAGTGGTGGTGTGACTTCATTCAGGCCACAATAGTCTACTGTCAGTCTCCATTCTCCATTAGACTTTCGCACTGGCCATATGGGGCTGTTAAAGGGTGAGTGAGTCTTGCTGATCACTCCTTAGCTCTCCAGCCGACGAATCAGCTCATGGATGGGGATCAGGGAGTCTCTGTTGGTGCGATATTGCCGCCGGTGCACTGTTGTGGTAGCGATCGGCACCTGTTGTTCTTTGACCCTGAGCAACCCCACCATGGAAGGGTCCTCTGAGAGACCAGGCAAGGTGGACAGCTGTTTAATTTCTTCCGTCTCCAAGGCAGCTATACCAAAGCCCACCGGTACCCTTTTGGGTCCCTGAAATACCCTCTCCTGAGGTAGTCTATGCCCAGGATGCACAGAGCCTCTGGGCCAGTCACAATGGTGCTTCTGCCACTCATTCCCAGTTAGGCTCACTTTGGCCTGCAGTACAGTCAGCTGCTGGGATCCTCCTGTCACTCCAGAAATACAGATGGGTTCTGCCCCTATATGGCTTGATGCCATTAGGGTACTTTGTGCACTGGTGTCCACTAAAGCCTTATATTCCTGTGGGTCTGATGTGCCAGGCCATCTAATCCACACAGTCCAATAAACTTGGTTGTCCCTCTCCTCCGCCTGGCTGGAGGCAGGGCCCCTCTAGTCCTGGTCATAGTACTTGTTACTCACTTCTTGTAAATAGGAATCAGAAGTCCCTTCAAGAGGATCAGAGGTGAGATCAGCTCTTCTATTCTTTCTGGGGAACTGCCCACTGGAAAGTGGAGCGACGATTTTTCTGGAGGAACCCGAACCTCCTTTGTAATTGTTTTTCCTTGCAACTCGCATACTTGTGCCTCTAGGGTCAAGGTAGGTTTTCCATCCCACCTCCTCATGTCCTCTCCGTAGTCATGCAAGTGAAACCACAGGGTGGCTCATGGTGTGTATCCTCTATATCCTCTCTCTTGAGCAGAAGAGCGCTTATTCCTAATGGCTGAGATACCGGTCCGTACGGGTGGAGGGTAAGGCATATCCTTTTTGAATTGCTGGAACTCCCGGGACAGTTTCTCTACAGCAGAGACGCAGGCCCGTAGGGAGGAAGAGAGACTTTCTTCATATTGCTGGAGTTGGCCAGTCAATTCATCTACCATTGATCCCTCTGTCTTTCCAGGCCATTACTGCTAATGACTTGGCATATGATGATGGTGCACTCCGTACAAGCTTCCGCCACATAGGTCGCGTGCAATTGACTTCATCTGGATCTTTGGATGATTGCCCATTGTCCGAGTCACCATAAATCACTTCCAGCACAGCTAGTTCCCTCAGGTACTGGATACCTTTCTCCATGGTGGTCCGCTTGCCTGGGTGACATAGAACATCTTCCTTGAAGGGATACTTTTCCTTCACACCCAACAGGAGTCATCTCCAGAGGCCAAGGACTCGTGCACCTTTTCCAATTGCTTTGTCAATGTCCCCTTCCCTAGAAAGGGATCCCAGCTGCTTGCCTTCCCTACCCTCTAATCCAGGCTACTGGCCCTGTTATCCCAGCACTGGAGCAGCCAGGTGACAATGTGCTCACCTGGACGAGGGCTGAAATCCTTTCGCACATCTTGCAGTTCACTCAGGGATAGAGACCGGGTAGTTACCGTCTCTTTTATGAGTTCTTCCTCTTCATCCTCTTCAAGCAATGACCCATTCTCTTCTCTCTTCTGTCCTCATGATGGCCCTGCTTTGGGGCACTCTGCCTCCTCAATCTCTTCCTCTGGCTCCTTCTTAGAAAAAGGTTCTTCATCCCTTACTAAACGAGCTGACTTCCCCTTCCAAGATTTCTTCTTTTGTACAGGGCCGACTGATACCGGGACAGGCTGGTTCTCTGGTTCAGCTGCAAGAGTCTGAGTAGCTTGGAATGGGTGAACTGGGGTGTATAAAAGAAGAGAAACCTTTTGATTTATGTACCTACACAGTGTAGATAATGTCTGTGAAAGAGAAATCGTATATTGCTTAATACTGGCCTGTGCTTTTATATATATTTGGTCTCCTTTAAAATGCTCAGAAGAATCACAGGGAATACTTTCCCATATAGAATCTCAAAGGGTCTTGCTCATCCATCATAAACCATAAACCAGGAAATACGAAGGTAGTGTAGCGGGAAACAGCAACACATCCCTGGGATGTTTCCATTCATTACGGGCATACAGGAAAATTGTCCCTTATGCAGAGGCTGCCTTTGGGCCCGAGGCAGTGTGGGGTGAGTATAAAAGCCAGCCCAACTGGTCGCTCTGTTGACCACTTCAGTCACCGCCCTCTCCTTTGGAACCAGGTGACGTGGAACCCCCTTTCTCATCCACGTGCTCCAGGACAAAGTCTAGCCTTCAGGTTGATACCTGCTTCTTAGTCTTGCAAGTGCTCTGTGCGATCATGGTCATGGGGGCACGGGAGGCATGGGCGGTCATGGAGAGAGGCAGAGGCTGGGCTGAGGTAGCTTTTGCTACAGGCCAGGCAGAAGCATCCCTGGGCCTGACTGCTACCCAAAGGACCCCGTGGAGGTCAGGCAAAGAAGCACTTGCTCCCCGCTGCACAGCCTCCACCTCCCCACACGGCAGGTGCCTTGGCTTCCTGTTGGTGAGGTTGCAGGCTGTTCCTCAGGTGTCCTGTGCTCTTCTTCCTCCCTGCCCTCTCTCCCAGGTTGACCACCAGCCCTGAGATATGTCCTACTCCGACAAGTGCTGGCCCTGCCATCCCTGCGGCCTGACCCCACTGGCCAACAGCTGCAATGAGCCTTGGGTCAGGCAGTGCCAGAACTCCATCATTGTCATCCAGGCCTCCCCCATGGTGGTGACACTGCCCAGACCCATCCTCAGCTCCTTCCCGCAGACCACCATTGTGGGATCCTCCACCTCCGCTGCCATTGGCAGCATCCTCAGCTGTGACGGAGTGCCCATCAATTCTGGGTGCTGTGACCTCTCCTGCATTGGCAGCAGCTACTGTAGCAACAGAAGGTGCCCTCTGCATTTGGTGTGGAGGGAAACCCTCTACAACAGCCTCATGATCTGGAACCTGTGGAGAAAGCCTGAAGGTTTCAGCCACCTCTACATCGTTGTCTCACATCTGTGTTGAGCGTAATCTTCAGACTTTGCAGGATGGCTTCTGACTACCGGAGGTGTTCCCGTGGGGAGAAATGATGGAGGAGCTTGGGACAAGCTCCTACAACTGCCCTACAGCAATCACTAGGGATGGGCTGGATCTTTTGAAGCTTAGGGATTATTTTGACTTGTTAGGTGGGGAACCGCTGGAGCTGCAGCAATAAGGATTGTCTCCAGCTTTGTCTTTGCCACTCATGCACGGACTTTGCATGTGAACAGGCTGAGTTTCCAAAAAAGACCCTGCAGCTTGGACTCCACTACACCTTCTGTCTTTCCTATAATGAGGACGCAATTGATTGAACTACTCCTGCCCAACCCACAAAAGCCCCAAAGCCCTTTGCTGTCATTAAATCCACCAGGGCTTGGAATCTCAGGGTGTGTGGGGAGAGGCTGTTCTTCCTCGTGTGCACCTGCGTGTGCCTGTGGGTGTGTTTGTGCCTGTGTGCCCGCGGCTATGTGTGCATTTGCAAACGCATGTGTGTGAACAAGTGCATTTGTGTGTGTGTGCCTGTGCATGTGTTGGTGTACACGCACGTTTTTGCATGTGAGCAAGCAAGTGTGTGTGGTGTCAGTGTGTGTGTGTGTGTATTGTGTGTGTGTATGTCTGTGGGCACGTGTGTGTGCAGACGAGCACATACATATCTGTGCTTGTAAACGAGCTTGCATATATAAATCTCCATGCAAGGGTGAGTGTGCAAGTGTGTGTAAGCACATGTGAACACTTATGTAATGACAAGTCTCTGTGTTGAATGTGTGTGTGTGCAGGAATTCCTGTGTAACTGGGTGCGTATACACATGTGTTTTTATGTGTGCTGACATGTGAGTGAAGGGAAGTTGGAACTGACTGTGAGCGAAGGAAGGACAGAGTGATTTCGTTTTTGTCCTTTGTGGCATTGTGCTCATTTTGGCTCAGATAGAGTTATTTTTCTTCATCATAGCTAGGGCAATGTTTTGGATTTGTGCTGGAAACAGTGTTGATACACAAGTCTGTGGGACCTGATGAGATGCATCCGAGTCCTGAGGGAATTGGCTGATGTAGTTGCCAAAACACTCTCTGATATTAGAAAAGCCATGGCAGTCAGGTGATGTCCCTGGAGGAACTTCAGAAAAAAGGGAAACATTGCACTGATTTTTAAACAGGCAGAAAGGAGGACCCTGAGAACTACCGACCTGTCAGCCTCACCTCAGTGCCTGGGAAGATCATATAACAGATCCTCCTAGAAGCTATACCAAGGCACATGGAGGACAGAGGTGATTCAAGACAGACAGCATGGCTTCCCCAAGGGCAAGTCCTACCTGACCAACCAAGTGGCCTTCTATGATGGAGTGACCACATCAGTGGACAAGGGAAGAGCTATGGATGTCGTCTATCTGGACATATGTAAGGCCTCTGACACGGTCGCCTACAACATCCTTCTCTCTAAATTGAAGAGATATGGAATTGCTTGGATGGTCACATCCAGAGGGTAGCAGTCAATGGCTCAATACCCAGGTGGAGATCAGTGACGAGTGGTGTCCCTCAGGATTCTGTATTGGGACCACTTCTTTTTAATATCTTCGTCAGTGACACAGCCAGTGGGATTGAGTGTAGCCTCAGCAAGTTTGCAGACGACACCAAGCTGAGTGGTGTTGTTGACACGACTGAGGGGCGCAATACCATGCAGAGGGACTGGACAAGCTTGAGGAACGGGCCCGAGTGGACCTCATGAGGTTCAACAAGACCAGGTGTGGGGTCCTGCCCCTGTGTTGCGGGCAACTCACAGCATCAGTACCGGCTGCAGATGAAGGCATTGAGAGCATCCCTGCCGAGAACGACTTAGTGTCATAGAATCACAGAATCATTAAGGTTGGAAGAGACCTCTAACATCATCAAGTCCAACTGTCAATCCAACACCACCATGCCCACTAAACCGTGCCATGTCTACATGTTTTTTGAACACCTCCAGGGATGGTGACCACCACCACTTCCCTGGGCTGCCTGTTCCAATGCTTGACCACTCTCTCCGTAAAGAAATTTTCCTGATACCCAATCTAAACCTCCCCTGGTGCAGCTTGAGACCATTCCTTCTCCTCCTATTGCTAGTTACTTGGGGGAAGACACAAGCACTCACCTCAGTACATCTTGGGGTACTGGTGGGTGAAAAGCTAGACATGAGCCGGCAATGCACCCTCACAGCCATAAGGCTAACCGTATCCTGGGCTGCATCCAAAGAAGCATGGCCAGCAGGTCGAGGGAGGGGATTCTAGACCCTCCACTCCGCCCTGGTGAGACTCCACCTGCAGTGCTGCATCCAGCTCTGGAGCCCTCAGCACAGGGAAGACACAGACCTGTTGGAGCGGGACCAGAGGAGAGACACAAAAATGTTCAGAGGGATGGAACAGCTCTGCTGCGAGGACAGGCTGAGAGAGTTGGGGTTGTTCAGCCTGGAGAAATGAAGGCTCTGGGGAAACCTTGTTGCAGCCTTCCAGGACTTAAAGGGGGCAAGAAAGATGGGGACAGATGTTTTAGCAGAGTCTGTAGTGATAGTACGAGGGGAAATGGTTTTAAACTAAAAGAGGGTAGGTTTAGACTATATCTAAGGAAGAAATTTTTCACAATGAGGGCAGTGAAACCCGGGCACATGTTTCCCAGATATGTGGTAGATGCTCCATCCCTGGAAACTTTCAAGGTCAGGCTGAATGGGGCTCTGAGTAACCTGATCTAGTTGAAGATATCGCTGCCCATTGCAGGGGGGGTTGGACTAGATGGCTTTAAAACCTCCCTTCCAACCCAAACTATTCTATGATTCTAATACAAAGATGTTTTAGTTACTGCTGAACCTAAGTTCAGCTTACACAGAGTCAAGGCCTTTTCTGCTTCTTAGACTTCTCCATAAGCGAGTAAGCTGGGGGTGTACAAGAAGTTGGTGGAGGGGACAGCTGGCCCCAACTGACCAAATTGATATTCAATACCCTATGATGTCATGTGCGGCATATAAATCTGGAGGAAGAAGAAGGAAGGGTGGACATTTGGACATATGCTGTTTGTCTTCCCAAGTAACCGTTAGGTGTGATGGAGCCCTGCTTCCCTGGAGATGGCTGAACACCTGCCTGCCCATGGGAAGCAGTGAATGGATTCCTTGTTCTGCTTTGCTTGTGCGTGTGGCTTTTGCTTTGCCTATTAAACTGTCTTTATCTCAACCCATATGTTTTCTCGCTTTTATTCTTCTGATGCTCTCCCCTGTCGCACTGGAGGGGGAGTGAGCGAGCGGCTGTGTGGTGCTTACTTGCCGGCTGGGGTTAAACCATGACCCACATGAAAGTTCTGCTGCATCCCAGCCTCTTTCTCTGTCTTGTCCTTCCCCCTGTGGACACTCTGCCAAGCGCTCTGTGAGCAAGGTGTTAGTCTAGGGTGATGAGAGTGGAGGCAAAAGGGGATTCTTCCCAGTTTGCCAAGGAAGGGGAGTGCGGGACGCAGTGCTGTGGGCCCTTCTAAGGTGCTGTTCCTGGGAACAGAGGAAGGCTGCTCCAGAGCCAGTGGCCTGCCTTGCTTTGTCTCTCCCGAGAAGTGCTCTCCTGAGCATGTCCTGTGGCTGGGGAGCTTGATCAGTGGTGTCCTGGAGTGAGCAACCTGGGCACTGCAGCAGGCCAGTGGGAGGCTCGCAGCCTCCCCTTGGGGACAGATGTTCCTCCTGGTCCACACGGAGCTCTGCTGGGAGGCAGCTCAGCAGACGATGACCTTGAAGGCTAGCACAATTTGCTGTACTTTTCTTTCCTTAAAATGGCGTTTATTAGCATCAAGTCTAGAAACAAAGAGGGGAGAGTATAGATAACCTTACATCCCTTCAGATGCTCAACATCAGCTGCTCTCACAGAATGAATGAATGGGTGAGGTTGGAAGGGATATCTGAGAGCATCTGGCCCAACCTGCCCTGCTCATGCAGGGCCACCTAGAGCCAGTTGCCCACGAACGTGTCTAGATGATTTTTGAGTATCTCTAAGGAAGGAGACTCGGCAACCTCCCTGGCCAACACGTGCCAGTGCTCAGTCGCTCCCACAGCACAATACAGTGTATTGCCCCTTGCCAGGGCACAGGACACTGTGCAGACCCCATTAACCGAAGGGGTACCCCGAGTTGGTAAGCTGCACTTTTAAAACATTCTCTTCAAACAGAAACAGATCTAGTCATCATTTCAGTTATGTAACACCCTGCCACTGTTGCCAGTGAACAAATGCCAGCAGCTTTCACATCCATTTTTCTTAGGGTGAAAAATCATAGGTTCAGCAGGTGACTAAGAGTGGTGTAAAGAACAGCCACAACTCTGTCAGTAGATGCTTTAAATCACCATAAAATAAAAAAATCTCTGGCAGAAAAGGCCTAATTTTGAAGTGTAAAGCCTTCATGGATCCTGTGCCCTTTTCCTACCTTTCCAGGATCATTTCTGTTGAACAGGCAAACCAGGAGTCATGCCAGGAATCAGTAGCAGTGCTATGGCAAAAGGGCTTGCCAGTCTGTCAGAAGAAATGTCATCCCTCCTTCTTCTCAAGCACAATTGTAGATGATATCACCATTAACAAGGAACTTCTGCCTATTACAAGCTTTACTGTTGTAGGATTAGGAAGTCAACTGCGCTGTGTTATTAATAGAATGGTTAGGGAAAAAAGATTTCAGACATGGAAGTGAAATGCCTTTATAAAAGTTTGGTCTTCAGTCATTCTGAGATATGCTTCATTAGCCATAATTCCTTGGTGCAGGACAGTGGTACGAGGTTATCTGTTCTTTCACTTATACACGTCTGTCAAGACATCTGGATTTTCTAGCAGGAAATAGGATATGAACCTGTAGTAGCTGCCAAGAGACATTGCCAAGCAATCAGAAAGGATGAGATTTACAGATAATGTCCATCAAGAAGAGATCTCACTTTAGAAGAGGAGAAGAAAGGGCTTCAGACTCAACTGGTTCCCAAGGAGAAAGAGGCAAGAGAAGGGGATGAGGGAGCAGGGACTTGGGCTGGCTCTTATACCTGCCCTTCATTGCCGCAGGACCAGAGGCACCCTTTGCAGAAGTAACAATTTTCTGACAAGCTCATCTTGAATGCAAACCATCGCAGCTAATGACACGGGCTGTGCTTTGGTTTCCAACACTGCTGCCTTTTCATTGCCGGCTTTGTGCCATGTCCATTCCCCAATGAAGGCTTCTTCTGAGCATGGGGATGAAAGGCGCCAGGATGTCTGGGGCAGGAATGCAGCAGTGCAGGCAGAAGACTCAGCTCAAGTGCTGGGTGGGTCCAGAGCAGACAGGTGATGTCAGCCCGTCACTCTGTTGGGGCTGTTTGAAGTGCTCTTTGTTGGAAGAAAGTCCAGCCATCCTCAGCTGGACACCAAGGGCTCCTGTGCATGAGGATGTATCCTATCCTTTTCTTTCCCTCCCTCCTCAGCTCACCCCGAAGGTCACAAGTTGTTTTCCTCTCAGGTGTGTGCGTTGTGCTCCTAGGTTATGCCTCACCCTGCCTAACACTGCCCAGTCCTCTGGGGCTCCTCAGCAAAGTCGATGCTTCGTTGTGTTCCTGTGTGTGTTCGTTACTTGTGTGCACCTGTAAGCAGCAATGTTTGTGTGGATGCACATGGGAGCACTAGTTTGTGCATGACTTTATGCTGGTGTGCATTAGCATGTTTGTTTCTGTGTCCTTGTGTGTCCCACATCACGAGGGAATGTGCTGCTCATGGCAGGGACACTTTCCACTGCTGTCCCCTTGAGCACCACAGGGCAGCAGGTCTCAGGGTCAGAAGGTGCCCGAGTGCAGCTGAGTGGTGATGGTACCAGCCTGCTCGAGATCTGTCCAGGGAAGAGGCACCGAAATGCAGCCCCTGTCTCCTGAGCCCTCCTTTTCCTGCCCCTCCAAACCTCACGCTCTGCTGATGCCAATTTCAGAGCCCAACAAGAACAGGTTCCCTCCAGCTTGGATCCTGTGTTTAATTCGGTGTAACAAGATTGGGAGTGCCTCAGCGGGGCTGGCAGTCCCCCCTCCCTGCCTCTCCAGGCCAGGACACAGCTGTTCTGCCCAGCGCTAGGGAGTTCAGAAGAATGGGGATTGCTTTTTGGGCAAGGAGAAAGGCTGAGGAACCCTGAGGACCATGTGCTGGCCATCCCTGCGTGCATTTGCTTCCAATAGTATGCCAGTGGTGTCTTGGTTGGGTCACATTTCCCCTGTCTCATGTCCAACCTAATGCCAAATGTACTTGTGCAGCCCATCGGCCTGGTGCCATGTCAGGCAGGGACTGTGACCTTGGATCCAACAGGTGATGAATGAATGGAACGTGAAGCCTGACATTGCTGTACTGTGAGTAGAACGACAGACTCTCTGGCTTGCACGGGAAAGGCAAAGAGCTGGTGAGTGATGTGGACTTCAGCCCACAAGGACCTTCATGCCTCGCATTGCAATCTCTGTCTGAGTGCCCAGCAAGTGTCCCTGGGAGGGAAGGGATATTACATTTGAGGCCACATCCCCCAAAGCCTGCTGCTATCCCACAGGCATGTCCAGAACAAACCCTCTTTCCAACAAGGGCTGTGCAGAGTTTGTAAGTTCCTGAGTCCATCTCCTCTCCCGAATGTCTGCCTGCTTGGGCTCAGGTCCAACTTGGAGACAGTACTGTTGAGTGCTTCTCTCCTTCCCTATAGTGACCTTTGTCAAGATCAGTGCCCGGGAGCTCTGCTGGGAGAGCTCAACCAGAGCTGATTCCCATCTCTGTATTGCTGCTTTTGATCCGAAGCTCTAGTGTAGCTGAGGGCCAACGGCATTGCTTTCTCAGGAGGTAACAGGCAACTGTGGCGAAGGGCAGGGAAGGGAAGGGAAGGGAAGGTGTATACCTGGAGCTTAGCAAGATATTTGACAGCCTCTCCTCTACTTCCTCTGCGACCAAATTGGAGATGAATGGGTTCATTAAGAGGCTGATAAGGTGGGCTGAACTACCAGGCTCAGAGGGTTGTGACCATGAAGAAAGGAGCTGACTGGAACCTCATGAAGGTCAAAAAGAGGAAGGGGAAGGTTTGCTTCTAGAGAGGGAGCCAGCCCATGCAGTCCCGCAGGCTGGGGACTGTCTGCCTAGGAAGCAGATGCACAGAAGAGGATGTGTGGTTTTAGAAGACACACAGCTGAACATGAGACATCGGTACGCCCTTGCAGCAAAGAAGACCTACCGCATCCCAAGCTGTGACGGCCAAAGTGATAGCAGGAAAGTGACCCTGCCCCTCTGGCCCTTGTGAGACCACGTCTGCAGTACTGCGTACAGGTTGGGGGTCCCTGATCCAAGAATTGTATCGCCATACTGAAGCAAGTCCAACAAAGGCCACCAATGTGGATAGAGGGCTGACAAACATGACGTGCGAGGAGAGACTGAGACAACTGAGCCTGCCCATCTTGGTGAAGAGTTGTCTCAGAGAAGACCTTCTTGCTTTCTACAACTACTTAATCAGAGGAGGCAGAGAACGTGTACCAAGACACTCAAGTGCTCAGCAATAGGAGTAGAGGCAATGGGCAAGCAACTGCAACATGGCGAAATCTGCTGAAGCAACAGGCTAAAAGGAAGAAGAACTGGAATGGGTTTCCCAGAGAGGTTGTGCAATCTCCATGCTGGAAGATGTTCAAGAATGGCCTGAATGTGATCCTGATGCATCGATTCCAAATATCTCCCAGCTTTCTCCCCTCGCTCCACACACCCACAGCACGATCATCTTCCATCCCTGTTCACAGGCACATCTTCCCACCCAAACAAGTCCATCTCTGTTCCTTGGCCGCTCTTCCTAACGATTGCTCTGGGAAAATCAGAGCTGGGTGACCTTTCTGCTCTGTGCATGGCTGGCAGCAGAGATCCTCCTGCCCATGGGCAGCCGGACAGCCCTTGGTCCTGCCGCAGGGACCTGCTGCTGCTGCTCAACGGGCAGGAGTGGGGATCTCTTTCACCACACTAACAGGGCCTGAACTGATACAGTGCTAGTACCAGCCGTTGCTTTGAAACCACAATAAGAAGTTCTTTCTTTCCAGTAACTTTATAAATAGTCTCAGATATACAATTACAAAGGGAATCCTCCAGCTCCAGAGTCCGCTTCGGTGGTGCTCATGCTGGTGTTGGAAAGGTATCCTGTAGAGCCAACAGTTCTACCTTGGCACCAACAGGAGAAGGACACACTGTCAAGTGCATCCCAGAGTGGCTGGTGTTCAGGACACAGAGCTTGTTGCCCAGGATTCCCTTTAACCTCAGATTGAGAGTCTTTCATGTTGAAGTGACGTCCAGGACATAGGAGAGATGCTTGAGCTGGGCACTTGTTGAAAGACACACCTGAGTCTCCAGCTCCAGACCTCAGGAGTGAGCCACAAAGAGATCTGCTAAGTTGCCCAAGGGGGCTGAAGATCTGAGGTGAGTGAGAGCTGGAAAGAGTCCTCAGAGCATGGGGTCCTGGGCCCAGCCAGGCTCCTGTGAGGCCTGTGTGGCTGTAGGAGCTGCCACAGCTGTGAAAGGCTGTGTTCACAGGCTTCAGTAGCAGAGGGGAAAGATTCAGCCCTCTTCCCTGCCTCAGCTGGGGCTGTTGTGGCAGCTATAGCTGTATTAAAAGGTAACTGCTGTCGGGTTTGCAGTCACTGGAGGGCAGAGGGCAGCCCACCATCCTTCTGCCATGGCCTCGAGTGAACAACAGGACCCTGAAGGCCTTGTAGGAGCAGGGTTGTGAATGGGGGTTGCTATGCTAATAACCTGCTTCCTGCAGTCCCTGCCAGCTGTGTGAGCAGAGGGCCCTGGGTGAGAAGTGGCAGAGGAACCCTGCTCCAGGTGGCAGGGAGCAGAAGACACTAAAATCAAGTGTCCCTTTTGCTTGCCTGGGCATTAGGGTTCTGGGACCCAGGGTGGGACAAGCAGCTGGAGGTTGGGGGTAATGTGAGTAGGTGAAGGGACACAGAGGCACTGCTTGTACAACGGAGAGCTGTGTTGCCGTGACCTCTCCCTGCCAGAGTGCAGGAGTGTGTCTGTCCCTGTGTGGCTGGCTTTTGCAGCACATGCTCTTTACAGAGATGGTTTTCTTCAGGTGCCTTCCTTATGGCCAGAGGCAAAGGGACAGAGTGTGCAACACCTGGGTCCAGGCGCTTCAGTGTGTTCCTGGTCCTATCTCCATCCAGGGAGTCCCAGGGACAGGGTGGACATGGGTGGCTGCAGGGGTGCTTTCTCCATCTCCTGCAGAGCTGCGTACATGCCTGTGCAGCTGGGTAGGTGGTTGATGTCAGGGGAAGTTCAGGAGGTATGCCTGTCCTCCTTATAGACATGTAAAACTGTTACCTCTCTAGAGGACCTTCTTGTGGTAGAGCTTGAGGTACAGACCCAAAGAGGCCTGCCTGGAGCAGCAGGAAGAGAGTTTTGCTCCACCCTCTGGGCTGTGGTTTGGAGGCCTCTTTGATCTGGCACTAGTAGAAGAAGGGGTGAAGTTGCAAGCACCAGGTCCCTCATGCTGGCATGTCCCTGGGCACCCCATGAAGGGAGAGCGTGTCATGGTCCTCATTTTCCTGGCAACACTGGTGGAACTGGCAGACTTTGGTGATATGTGGCTTTCAGGCTGGGAGGGTGAGGCAAGACTTTACACAGCTGGTGGTGGAAGGTGGGCGACATGAGTCCTGATTCCCTGCGGGATCTGTGAGTGTTTCTGTAGAGAGAGCAGGGGCTGCAGACAGGTACGGCAGATAACCTGTGAGATGTCAGGAGTAATGGGCACCAGAAGAGGAATAAGGCCTCAACCTAGATTTACAGGTACTGAGCATTCTTGAATGCATACGAAGCCCGGAAGAGAGAAAGATGCTAGGGAACGGAGCGATGTGGCATATACGAGCTTCTCTGTTAGATGCATACAGCATTACCAGTCTCTGTAGGGGTGGTTGTAAACCTTGGGGGACACACAGAGAAGGCTAACTCGACACAAGAAGAGCTGAAGTGCCATGCAAGGGCAGGGCAAGGGCAGAGGATGTGGTGTGTCATAGGGAGGAACTGTTCCAGCAAGAAGATATGGTCAGAGGTGGGCTAGGAACAGCTCATGTCTGCTTCTGCTGAAGGAGGCACCAGCAGCTAACGTAGCTCAGAGGCAGCGATGGAGACAATCAGTGGACTGAAAGACCAGTGAGTGTGGCTGAAAAGCAGGATTATCGGGGGGCGAGGAGTGGCAAGAACCTGCAGAAAGAAGTGTGCAGGGGCAAAGAGCTCAGCCTTTCAGAGGCTAGGAAAAGTGAGATGGAAAGTGGGGACAGTGAGCATGCTGATGAGGTGACAGACAGATGGGTGCACAGGCAAGCAAAGCTGAAAGCCCTTTCTGGCTTTACAGGTCATGTGCAGAAGGACTCTGTGCTCCAGCTTCCAACAGAAATGACCATCCATGTGGGACACGGTGCAACTCTGCACTGCAATTTCTCCACCAGCTGTTCCAGTCCCTACACCTTCCGGTACCAGCAGCACCAGACCCAGCCCCCTCAGATTCTGCTGCAGGGGAGCAAGTACAGAGCTCGTGAGGATTCAGGGAAGTTCTCATCCATGCTGTCTGCAGAGGTGCTTCTGCATGTGCGGGATGCCGAGTTCCAGGACAGCGCTGCCTGTTTCTGTGTGCTGGGCCCACACTGGTGCCCATGGCTTGCAGCAGTGCACAGAAACCTGGGGGTGCTCTAAGGAGTGGTTCCCCCCCTGCCACTGCCTGCATGGAGCCCCGAGCTCAGCCTGTCCAGCAGAGGCACCTGGGGGCTGTGGTGAGGCTGAGCCTCTGCCTCCCCAGCCTGTGCTGCTGTGAAGTGCATGCCAGAGTCACTTTACGGCTGCGTCTAGATTCAGGGTCTTTGATGAGGAAAAGAGCCCAAGAAACCTTGGCTTGGGTCTGGAGGCCACAGCATGAACAAGACAAAACAGGCTTGTAAAGGCCCTCTGCTTAAAGTAGCTGCTACAGTGGAGTGAGTACTCAGGGCAAGTAACCTATCAGCTTCTCCTCTTGTTCCCTTTCCCTGTGCTCCACTGATGGCCACAGCTGGAGAACAAAGCTTGTGGTAGGAGGCACGAATGCTCGTATGGGTTTGCCACCTGGCCATAGCAGCTCAAGGAGGGAAGAGCCCTTCCTTGCCCTGCATCTGCACGTCAGCTAGTGAAAAAGACCCGTCAGCCAGCCAGATGCTGGATAAGATTGTCTGTTCAAACCCTTCCTGCACTCACCCACTGCTGGAGAGTGGTCCCGCTCTTTTCCATGTCCCTTCTCCTTCTCAGGGAAATCACCAGTGCTCGCCTGGGAGGAGCCCCTATGGCCCTGAGTCACAGAATCACAGAATCACTAGGTTGGAAAGGACCTTCAAGATCATCAAGTCCAACCATTAATCCAGCGCCACCATGTTCCCTAAACCATGTCTTAAAGCACCACATCCACACGTTTTTTGAACACGTCCAGAGATGGCGACACCACCACCTCCCTGGGCAGCCTGTTCCAATGCGTGACCACTCTCTCAGTGAAGAAATTTTTCCTAATATCCCATCTAAACCTCCCCTGGCGCAACTTGAGGCCATTTCCTTTTGTCCTATGACTAGTTACTTGGGAGAAGAGGCCAACACCCTCATCGCCACAACCCCCTTTCAGGTAGTTGTAGAGAGCGATAAGGTCTCCCCTCAGCTTCCTCTTCTGCAGACTAAACAACCCCAGTTCCCTCAGCCACTCCCCATAAGACTTGTGCTCCAGCCCCCTCACCAGCTTCATTGCCCTTCTCTGGACATGCTCCAGCATCTCAGCATCCTTCTTGTAGTGAGGGGCCCAAAACTGAACACAGAGTCCATGCAGGTTTCTCTGTCCAACAGCCGGTAACCACATCCCAGTGATCTTGTTTGCTCCCTCAGAGTCCTGAACTCTGCTGTGTCTCGTGTGCCTTGGACATTTCAGGTCCTGCTTGTGGTTGCTCTCCAGGGCTGCAGAGGGCTTCCACACTCCACAGACAAAATTCTTCCCCCAAAACAAGCAGTGATGGTTACTCGAGGATAGCTCCAGGCTCAGGCTCTTTGTCCAGCCTCAGTGGGCCATCCCAGGGATTTTCCCAAGAGCCACTGAGAAAGAGCACAGCTGCCAAGGGTGGGCAGCAGCCTGTCCTTGGCCCCTGGTGCCTGGGCCTGGCTGCAGCTCTAAGAGCCAAGTGCCCAGCACAGGTGACAGAGGAGGTTGGTGAGTCACCTCCAGAAGCACCATTGCTTCCAGAAGGGAGGAGCAGACATTCAGTCTGAACTCAATAATCTCACTTGGAGAGCTCTAGACTCAGGTGAAACCAGTCTCACAGGGTTCATAAAGGTGTATGTGCCTTGTTGATGCCTCCTCCTTATGAAACGGTCACATGGACACTGTCAGTGTGCAGAAAGAAGAGCTTTGAGAACACGATTCATCTGTTCTGAAATGAAAATAATGGCCAGGGGGAAAGCAAGTGCCCTTTGGGGACTATGGCTATCACATTAAAGTGTTTCCACAACAAAGCTCAAGATGGGTGGAACGATGGACTATTAAAAACTGATGTGGGGTTTTAGATGTGGAAATGCCCTGACACATCTAGCATGAAACATAGCAATTTTCATATTTTTAATAAAAACTTTAAAAGTACATTCAGATACTGGGTAGAAGGAAGGAAGTGGAATATAAATTTTGTTGACTGTCTTATGCTAGGAAGAATGGCTATAGGTAGTGATACCAGACATTGCCAAATTTTATCTTGAACCAGAGCAGGATTTGAAAACCAGCCACGAGAATGGGGCATAGATACTTCCAGAAAACATCAGACTAAATGGACAAATGAATGTCTAGTTCCTAAAGCAATGAGTCAACTACTGGGACCTCTTTAGGGGATTCAGACAAATCCCTGACAAAATGAAGCACCTAGCAAACTGGAATACAAACCACTCCTCCAGTGTTCTGTCAAAGACCTGTTTCTGGATGGGGTTTGTGACCCTTTCCAAGTGCTGGTCTTTAGAGCACCCTGAGGCATTCTGAATTTACCCAGGAGCAAGCAGAGGGAGGCAGGAGCATTAGAATCGAGGCTCAGCCCAGCCTAGGATGGCTTAAGAGTGGTGAGAGGGTTGAGCTTACGGGGGAACTGGTGGCTTCTCACTACCTGTGATGCCCAGGTGCCCTTACACTTTGGTGAGGAACTTCTGCAGCATACAAGTCATGGGAGGGAGAGGATGAATCTGTTTGCTCCCATGGAGGCCCTTTGAAAAGGCACTTCACTTTTTCTGGAAAGCCCACTCCAGAGCTTGCTTTGCTTCTTTGTTCCTGAGTGTGTAAATGAAGGGGTTCAACAAAGGAGTTACAACTGTGTGAAAGGTATGCATGAGTTTGTTCAGATCAGGGAGCTCTGGGCCAATGGCTTGACATACAGGAACATGGTGGAGCCGTACCAGATCATGATGACACTGCGATGGGCCTTTTTCTGGCCGTGGACTGACAGGATTCTCAGGATGCAAGAGATGCTGTATACACAGGAGACGGGGGTGACCATACGGGAGGCCACCACAAGAATTATGGAGACAAGGAAGGTCACTAGACAAGGAAGGTCATATGTCACTGCAGGAGAGGGCAAGGCAGGAATCCCAGAAGAAATGATTGATGACATCTGGCCACAGAACATCATCCTGGATGTCAGAAAGGTCAGCAGAAAGATGGCCAGAAAGCCTCCCAGCCAGCAGCTGAGCACCAGCTGAGCAGAGGGGACACTGTTAATGACACAGCTGTATCTCAAGAGGTAGCATGTGGCTAAGCAGTGGTCATAGGCCATGACAGACAGGAGAAAACACTTGTTGGAGCCTAGGGAGAGAAGAAAGAACACCTGGAGGATGGGGGCACTGAAGGAGACGGCTAGTCCCCAGCATGATTCCTATGGCTTTGGGAACAACACCCATAGTGTACCAAATATCCAGAAAGGAGAGATTACACAGGAAAAAGTCCATTGGGGTACAGAGGTTGCTGTTTGCCCACACGAGGGCTATGATGGATGTGTTGCCTGTTACTGTCAGGGAGTAGAGTGAGTGCAAATACCACCACAAGGGAGACCAAAGGAGAATGCCATGTGCCTGGGAAGCCAAGAAGGATGAATTCTTCCTCACTTGTCCCATTTGCAGCGTGTGCCCAAACGTTGAGGTTCATCTGCAAAGACAGGAAAGTTTCTGTGAGAGTTTGCATGCCTGTGCTGGTTCTTCAGATGCTACTAGTAGTGAAACAAAGCCAACATCCCTGAAAAAGTAGTTGGTGCAGAGCATGGGAAAAGAGCATCTACCCTAAGTTAAAATTCTGAGGAGAATGCTTTGATGCAGAAACATGTTTGGACAACTAGATCTGACTCTGAAGATCAGGCCTACACCATCAAATGAACATGGAATTATCTATCAGATCAAGCACAGGCATCTCCTCCAGAACGTGGTGAATGCACTTACTTGCATGGGATGAAAATCCCATTTAGGAAACTGTGTATGGCAGGCTAAGTGTCTCCAGCTACCTGAAAGACTGTTGCAGGGGAAGGGAATCACGTACCTGCACTCTTCAAGGCAGGCGATACTGAGTTGTGATTTCAGCAAATGAGACTGAGGGATTGGAAAACTGTCATGATAACGTGGCACTGGAGGAGATTTTCTCACCTCTTCTAGGTCAGTTTATCGCAAGGGCTTTCGGGCTGACGTGGCAGCAACACAGGGCAGCAGGCTAGTGTGACAGTCTGCTTCTCAGCATAGCTACTAGGGGTAAGACTCATGTAGATAGCTAGGGTCTGGCGGCCGGAAGATATCGCGCTGTACGGAAAGTTAGGGCCCCTCTCCTGAAAGCCAATAGCGTTTAGTTTATGATGCAAGCAGGCGGAAGTGAGGTTATAAACCTAAGCTATATAACGCCGTGTCACACACCAATAAACGCCATTTGCCATCCACCACATTGGTGTCAGCGAGCTGATAGCCCGAGTGGTCTGGGGTTGGTCGCCGTGCCGTTCCTGAACCAGGTCGCCACGCCTGCAAAGGCAACAAGTGGTGCCGAAACCCGGGAATCGTCGCCTGGACGGGTGAACGGCGGCCGGAGCGGCAGGACCAGCCTGGCGGGGAGGACGCTCCCGGACCAACAAGGAGGATGGAAGCCCTTGTGAAGGTCGTATCACAATTACATAAGCAGTGGGGTATTGATTGTAAACCCAAAGATTTTACTCTCGCAGTTGCGAGACTTTTGCAAATTGGGGTCATTGCCCAGCCGGTGGATATTCTCCACCCTGAAGTGTGGGATAAATGCACTAAAGCGTTAGCTGAAGAGACGATGTCCTCGGGTCGTGGGAAAAACCTTAAGTCGTGGGGGAAAGTCGTACAGGCCCTGCAGAAGGCAATACAAGAACAGGACACCTGGAGGGCGGCAAAGAACTGTTTGTTGGTCACCCCGAAATTGGGAGTCGGGGCAGCCACGCAGACTTTGCACCCCCCAGACGATGACGATTCTAGTGAGCCTAAAGATCTGCAAAAGGGCGACACGTCCCCTCAATTCCCGAACCCCGATCCGCTTACGGACGGACAGAAACGAGCTAAATTCTTCTGGGGTAAGCTAGCCGAGGAGACCAGGGGCGCCGCGGAGAAATCAGAGTCTGAGGAAGTCTGGGCTACACCACCGCCCTATGTGCCCCAAGATGGCACCGAGCAAGAAGGCAAAGGGCGGGGCGGGGATGCCCTTAGTGGGAACAGGGAGGAAGCGTTAGCGTTAACAAGCGCACACAAACGTGAAGGGGAGGAGAACGTGAAAAAGAGAGGTGATGAGAGTGACCGGGAAGGTGAGGAGAGCACGAGCGAAGGGTGGAAAGCCAATCAGAGCGGCCATCCGAAAAAATGCGCTGATAAGACAAACACCCCGCCGAGCAGAGGGCGGGATGAATCGAGAGGGCGGGAATGGCCCGCCCGCAAGGGAAGCGGGCGGGGCCGGAGCCCAACAAAAAGGTACTGCAAACCAAAAAAAAAAAAAAAAAAAAAGAGCTGGGAGAATGGGAACAAGGGTGGAGGCCAGTCCTTACAGGGTGAGGGTATGCCGCAGTTAAAAAAGATGGAAAAGTTAAGTGGTGTCCGCTTAAGTCTATTAAACCGGACCTTCAGAATAAAGCTAATGAAAACTGTGAGTTTTTGTCCACAGGACCGGATTATTGGACGTCCTTGTAACCCGTACACCCCGGTGGCGAGAGAGGACGACAAGCCGACAAGCATCCTGTCCGCACCTGGGAGCTCCACACTGGTGGAATCCAAACAGCGGCGACCTAACCTCCAAAGGGGGAGGCTACGATGTCTTTGTGTGATCTTGATTTTAGGGCTCGTCACTATAGGGCAAGCAGTATCAGAACACCATCCCCATCGGCCATTTAAATGGTCCCTCCTTCGATTCGATGATCAGCAAGTTATCGCAACCCGCTGCTTTAAGAATGTTCTTGTTCAAAATTTCCTTTAACTATCCCCAGTTATACCCCGTTGCTCCCAGCTACCCCCCAGTCACCTCTTGATGTGCCTTGTGTTTTCTATTCAAGTTCGTAATATGTATATATTTTTTAAGATTATTATAAGGCATAGAGTAAGAGTAGGATGCATTTAGTATGTTTCCTATCCAAGATTACGATATATATATTCTTTAAGATTGCTATATTTTAACCAATTTAATTAAATTCATTAATTAAATAGTAATTTAATTACTGTTGATATTAATTAATATAATTAATACTAATTAATTTATTATTCTAAATTAATAAAATAATTTAATTAATTGAATTACGCATAGGGAGGGGGGAAATGTAGATAGCTAGGGTCTGGCGGCCGGAAGATATCGCGCTGTACGGAAAGTTAGGGCCCCTCTCCTGAAAGCCAATAGCATTTAGTTTATGATGCAAGCAGGCGGAAGTGAGGTTATAAACCTAAGCTATATAACGCCGTGTCACACACCAATAAACGCCATTTGCCATCCACCACGTTGGTGTCAGCGAGCTGATAGCCCAAGTGGCCTGGGGTTGGTCGCCGTGCCGTTCCTGAACCAGGTCGCCATGCCTGCGAAGGCAACAGACTCACCTCCTTGAAATTTTGCCATGTCAAAGTCAGGAGAAGGACTTCTGACTAAGTGGAAAGAGGTATGATGAAATGCTCGGTTCTCCAGCTTAGCCCCCTTCTTTGGGCAGAGAAAAGGCACTTGCGAGAGAGACATGGCTCGTCTTGCCTCATATACAAGGCTAAAAGTGCCAGGTGTCTCTGAGGACTAAGGCAGGAGTCTAGCAAGCAGCTCAGATGAATAGGTCGGACATCTCAACTTGGGCAGAGATATCCATGCCTCAGTGGTTGAAGACAAAATTTTCTGAGTTCAATTCTATCCATGGTAGCTCTGCTGAGAAGCCAGATGAAATGTGGGCTATAATCTAAACCCTCCCTGCAGACGAGGCAAGATTCTTGATCCGTTCTCTAGCAGAGAATCAAGCTATCCTCAGGTGGATGTCTAAGAGAGATGGAGCTGAACCACCATATAAAGATCCCGTTCTCTCCCATCTTGCTCCTTAGCAATACAAACCAGAAATCTCATGTGGCTGAAGAGCAGAGAACTCCCCCTTAATCCGGCCCTACTTAAATGTGCAAGGCATTGGAAGTCTATGCTGTATGTCTTGGGCAGGCTTCACTCACCAGCTCAGCCAATGGAATGATCCAATCGACACGCACCATCTGACATGCGGAAAACAGACTCCACAATCTATAAGATTGTAAAGTAGGTGTGTTTATTCAGCGCTGGGCAGCACGGGGGGGTAGTCCCACCAAAAACCGTGCGCACTCCAACGCGGCACTTACTGCAAATATATACAGCAAAGTGTTGCATATACATAAAGTTTCGCAATATGCCTATATATATGCATGACCTGTCCTCGCTTCGTATTGAAATGAGTTCCAAGACGTTACTTGCATGAACTCCTCCCATCTGCGCTTGCGCAGTGCCTTCTGGTGGTGGTCGCTGAGGGTCGTGAGGATGAAGGCCGGTGGCTCCTCTTCGTCACCACTAGTAACCCCTTGCTCTTACGCAGACTCAGTTGTTCTTTGGTTTTCGTCCAAACCACAAGGTCAGTTTCAGCCGGTTCTTGAGGCACTCTCCTGCTTCTTATCAGGGACCGTCCTTGTGAGGGGCCACAAGTCTTCTCACTCCTGTCAGTTTATCAGGAACTGTCTTTGTAAGGAACTACATATCTCCTGCTTTAGTTACTTTATGCAATAGCTAACAAGATTTCAAACCTTATCTACTAATTAACTGCTAAGATTCCCTTAACCCCTCCTCTCACATCCTCCAGGTGAAGCCATGGTCCCCTTGGCTGAGGGAGAACGTTGGAAAGAGGTTGATTTTTTGGAGGAGGTCTGGATGCTGTGATGTCCAGAGAAGCATGGATGAACAGCTCTCACCTTGCCGACTCGCTTCAAGCTGTACACAGTTGCTTGACGTTGTTTCCTTTCCATCCACCTGGTATGTACAGACAGTTTGTGCTCCAAATGTTCTTTCCCCCTCACAGTCACCACTCGACCGACTTCCACAAAGCAGGGCTTGCTGTGCACGCACACAGTGTAAAGTCTCTGCAGTTTAGCTCCATATAGAGAGAGCATACATCAAAGTCACCAGCATTGTTAGCATAAGAACATATCCACACCCACTTCATTACCACCCTGCACAGGTGCTGGACTTGACAGAGTCATCTTCTGTAAGTCCTGTGTCCAAGGCCTCAAGATGGTTGAGGGGACACTGATCTGCACTTGGTGTGAGGGGGCGATGCAGCTAATGCGCGTAATGTGCCCAGCTTGAGCCCATTCACCCACACAAAAGCCCTCTCCCTGCTATTGGTTGGTCCTTGAGTACCTTGGACATGGATATGGGGATTAACCATGAGATGAAGGTACTTGGAAGGTTAAGGAGATGTGGGCCTATTCCGCAGTGAGGATGGGGACCTGGTCACAAATGACAGGGAAAAGCCTGACATACTCAAAACCTATTTACCCTCTAATTTTTTCTGCTGTGGCTGCTTCTCGGGCCTACCACATCCGTGAGCCTCCTCACAGACTCTAGGAGAATGAAGCAGCACCCGCAGTAGAAGATGAAAGAATGAAGGAGCTCTTACTACCAGTCAGGCATAGACAAGTTCGTGGGATCACTCGGGATGCATCCAAGGGTGTGCAAGGAGCTGACTGGTCAGTCACTACTCAGCCTCTGGAAAGAAGATGGAGCAAATACTCTCAGAAGCCTTTTCTGAACTCATAAAAGGCAAGAAGGGGCTTGGGAGCAGCTCACATGGGTTTCCTGAGGGCAAATCATGCCTCACCAGCCTCATTGCTTTCTGTGAGGAGGTGACTGGCCCTGTGAGGAAGGGGAGGGGCACTGGCTGTGGTTGGGCCTCGATTTTAGCAAGACCTTTGACTCTCACTTATTTGTGCTGATGAGGAATGTTTGTTGTGCCCCTTGAGGCAAATTAAGCTTTAGCTTAAATATGCAGTAAAACAAAAAATCAAAACCCACCACCTGATGAGTGTATTGGACAGAGTCCTACCACCATAAGCACTTCTACCAGGAGTCCGCAAAGGCCCATCAGGAGCCGATTCCTGACATACATTGGCAGCAGCACCAACCCTGTCAGCATTGGCATGAGGCACCTCAGCCTGGCACTGGGTCTATCCCCCAGCACCAGCTCTGCTGCCCAAAGGTGCCCCTGAGCAGTCACATGCCAGGATTGCCACAAGACAATGCTGCAGCTCTTTCTTATCTCACCACCATGGGAAACTGCACTCCCTTGCAGGCAGCCCTTCTGCCCCTGGCAGTCCTGCTGCCAGCCACCTTAACCCCTTCTGCACTTGGGCCTCCTTGCCCTCGCTGAGAGATCATTCCTTGGTCACAAATTACCACCGCTGAGCAGTTAAAGTTTGAGTGTCCCCTTCAGCGCACACACAGATTCACACGCACGCGCCCAACCACACACGTGAGCTGCCACGCACCCAAAGAGCAACTCATACGCGTGCACTTATGCAGAGGTGTGTGCACATACATTTCCAAGGGAGCCCATGTCCATACCGATGGGCACAGGCACCCCCCGTACCACCATGTACTTGCAGGTATTCAAGCACACATGCCTACACATATGCATGCTCCTGCACACATGTATATGCACACAGGTGTATGTGCATGCTCCTCTGCACAGATGTACACACAACAAAAACACACATCTACACTCACCTTTGCCCACAGAATTATGCAGACCAGTCACACGCATTCCTGCTCTCCTGCACGAAGTCCCGTGCATGTGCTAAAACACATACACAATCGTGGATGCAATTGCTCAAACACACCCACATAGAACATTTGTGCACACCCACGTTTGCATGTGTACTGCCACAGACACACATGTGTACATGCGAATGTACACACGGCCTCCATCACATGAACATGTACATGAGCGTGATGATGTACCCACAGAAATGAGAACCAGGATACCTGACACCAGCTCTCAGCCCCTCTAGATGAACCTAGGCAAGTCCTGCAGACCCTACCGTTAAGCAATGAGTCAGTCATGGGCCAGTCCCATCAGCTTGAGTGAGCTCAAGGGTTTGGCAGTCATCCAGTCACCCGTTTTCCACTCTAAGACAGAGAGAAACCACATCAGAGTCACACCTGTCCTGGCCTTTGCAGACATTGAGCCTCTCCACGTCTCAAGACTGACTTCCATTCTTCAACTTACACACTTTTGTCAAGGCATCAGAATTTTCATATGAAGAAAATAAGATATGAGACTGTAGTGGCTGCCAAGGGACATGTCCACTGATCAGAAGGGAGGAATTTTTCCTGTAGAAAAATCCTCTCCCCACAGAATGGCAGACAACACCTGAGCACAAATTCTTCGGGGAGACCAATGAAGTAGTCCAGAGCTCTGCACCCACCTGCAGCTCTGTTGACAAGTGCACCCAGTAACTTAATCCTTGCTGATCTTCACATGCTCCTGCATGCTCTGTTTCAGAGCAATTTGATGTCCTTCAGAAAGACACCGTTTCACTGTCCCCATTTCTGTGCTGACTGCCCTCGGCTCCCACATGCTAAGCTCCAAATTCCAGCCTCAAGGCATTCAGCACCATGGGAGACGTTTTGCTGTGACTCCTGCCCATGCCCACTGGCCATGGCCCCTCCATCGGCTGTTGGAGGGCAGAGGGACGTGGAGTAGCAGCTATGGGCCATCCCAAGGGTTGCTCCCTGCTTTACGACACTACGGTTCTGCAAAGCAAATCACCTTCTGGAGCCCCACACCCACCCAGCACAGCTCTGCACAGAGCAAGAGGAACGCCCTTCCTCAAGAGCTCATGGGGCTGCTGCCCCTCAGGGCCTCGTGCCTTTCTGGGAATTTGTGGGCAGAGACACAACAAGGCAAGGCCTGATGGTCACTGGCAGCCCAGCAGCCAGGGATGTCTTCCTCAGCTCCAGGGAATGGTACCCAAAACTGGCCGCACTGCAGCGTGTCCCAACCTCCCATTCCCCTGTGAATGGACAAAGGTCTCCTTGTGCCCTCAGCCCCTTCCACCCCAGAGCAACACCCTTCTCCTCTGGCAGCTTGGGGAGAGTCCACAGAGGGAAGGACCACATGGAGGCCAGGCTTGAATGCAGCAGAACTTTAATGAGTCAAAAGAGGGAAAGAAAATCACACCGAGTGGTGGCTGCCAGTGCAGGGAGCCCCAGGGAAAGCCAAGAGTCTGCAGACATTGGCTTTGAAGAAGTTCTTGCACGATGTCTCTGTGTCTGCGTGTCCCATAGAGGGAGAGGAGGCAGATGTTCTGCACCAGTCTGGCCTTGGTGGGACCTTGCTGCCAAGGGGAACCGAAGCAAACAAAGAAACGAGAAAAAAAGGCAAAGCCACTCAGCTAACTTGAAAACATAGCCAAAAAATCTCAATCCCCTTCCCAGTACCATGTTCTGAGTTCCTCAAGGAGTCTCTGGGGGTCTGTCCCAGGCACATATTTATCATAAGAGGCACCTTCTGCCGTAGTAGCGGCTGGAAATGCCAGAGAGGTCACAGCACCCAGAGGTGATGGGCACTCCATCACAACTGAGGATGCTGCCAACAGCAGCGGAGGTGGAGGATCCCACAACGGTGTTCTGTGGGAAGGAGCTGAGGATGGGGCCAGGCAGGGTCACCACCACGGGAGGGGGCTCAATGACAACGGTGGAGTTCTGGCACTGCCTGACACAGGGCTCGTTGCAGCTGTTGGCCAGCGGGGTTGGGCCACAGGGCCGGCATGGCAGGCACTGGTTGTAGCAGGACATGTCGCTAAGGGTCCAGAGGTGCACCTGGGAGAGAGTGCAGGGAGGAAGCAGAGCACAAGGGTGAGTGAGGAGCAGCCTGGTTACCCCGTCACAAAGAATGAGGAGTGGGTAACTGGAAGCAGGGCCAGGAACCATATGTTCTTCATTGCCCTCCAAAGAACAGCCTGGCCCGTAGAGGCGTTCTCGTAATTCATTAATCAAAACTCCCCTCAGCCACATCCCAGCCTCTCTCTAAACAGAACTTCCACCCACTTCTTTCTGTCATGACAAGGAGCTCCAAGCTCCATCACAGGACAGAGCCAATATCAGCTGAGTTGTGCATCAAGAAGAGATCCCACTTTGGAAGAGAAGGAGAAGGGGCATCAGACTCACCTGGTTCCCAAAAAGAATGAGGCAAGAGAAAGGGATGAGAGAGCAGGGACTTGGGCTGGCTCTTATACCTGCCCTTCATTGCCGCAGGACCAGAGGCACCCTTTGCAGAGGTAACAATTTTCTGACAAGCTCATCTTGAATGCAAACCATCGCAGCTAATGACACGGGCTGTGCTTCGGTTTCCAACACTGCTGCCTTTTCATTGCCGGCTTTGCGCCATGCCCATTCCCCAATGAAGGCTTCTTCTGAGCATGGGGATGAAAGGATGTCTGGGGCAGGAATGCAGCTGTGCAGGCAGAAGACTCAGTTCAAACACTGGATAGGTCCAGAGCAGGCAGGTGACATCAGCCTGTGTCACTCTGTTGGGGCTCTTTGAAGTGCTGTTCGCAGGAAAAAGCTCCAGCCATTCTCAGCTGGACACCAAGGGCTCCTGTGCATGAGGACGTACCCTATGCTTTCCTTTCCCTCCCTCCTCAGCTTCACATTGATGGTCATTTATCAATGCCACCCCAGGTGTGTGCGTGCTCCTAGGTTATGCTTCACCCTACCTAACACTGCCCAGTCCCCAGGGCTCCTCAGCAGAGTCCATGCTTCGTTGTGTTCCTGTGTGTGTTGTTTACTTGTGTGCACTTGTAAGCAGCAACGTTTGTGTGGATGCACATGGGAGCACTAGTTTGTGCATGACTTTATGCTGCTGTGCATTAGCATGTGTGTGTGTGTGTCCTTGTGTGTCCCTCATCGCAAGGGAATGAGATCTGTCCAGGGAAGAGGCACCGAAATGCAGCCCCTGCGTCCTGAGCCCTCCTTTTCCTGCCCCTCCAAACCTCACGCTCTGCTAATGCCAATTTCAGAGCCCAACAAGAACAGGTTCCCTCCAGCTTGGATCCTGTGTTTAATTCGGTGTAACAAGATTGGGAGTGCCTCAGCGGGGCTGGCAGTCCCCCCTCCCTGCCTCTCCAGGCCAGGACACAGCTGTTCTGCCCAGCGCTAGGGAGTTCAGAAGAATGGGGATTGCTTTTTGGGCAAGGAGAAAGGCTGAGGAACCCTGAGGACCATGTGCTGGCCATCCCTGCGTGCATCTGCTTCCACTGCACTGTTGCTTGTGTCTGGGATGGGACACAGCCCTCTCTCGTGTCCAAGCCATTGCTAAATGTACTTGTGCAGTTCACCAGCCTGGTGCCGTGTCAGGCAGGGACTGAGACTGTGGATCAAGCAGGTGCTGAATGAACGGAACTTGAAGCCCGATGTTGTTGTGCTCTGAGTGGATGGGCAGACTCTGTGGCTTGGACAGCAAAGCCAAAGAGCTGCTGACTGCTTTCGGCTTCAGCCTACAAACATGTTCATGCCTTTTATTGGAATCTCGGTCTGAGTGCCCCAGAACTGCCCCTGGAAGGGAAGGTGTTGGGATCACCCTGCAAGGGCTCAACCTTAAGGGGAAGGAACTGTAGCATTGAGAAGCTGGTAAACAGCTAGACACCTGCAGGGCTCAGCCTTGAGGAGAGGGAGCTGTGGTAAACAACTAAGAGGAAGCAAAGGAGCATGTGTATAAAAGGGATTGTGTTGTACAATAAAGGTTGGCATCGATCTGATCATATTGATTGAGTACGTCATGTCTGTGACTTCCACGTCATTTGGCGCCTGAACAGGGACCCTCTAGTCGATGCTTCCCAGAGCAGAAGAGAGAGCAAAGGGGGTGCGGAAGCCAGCCGTAACAGGTGCTGCCCCGGTGCCTGGAGGATGCTAGCGAAAATGAAGAAACCGTCGGAATCTCGCCCTGATCAGGTGATTGGCTGGGGAGGAAATGGGGTCCATGCTAACAAAAGAGGAAGAAGCGGTGGTAAAGCTCCTCCAACATATCCTCTCAGATTGGTGTACAGTATGAGGAAGCCGGCCTAAAAAGATTATTGGTATGGGCGCGGCAAAAAGGACTAATCCCCTCAGTAGGTGCGGCTTTTGAGGTCCCGATCTGGGAAGGAATTGCTGCAGCACTGTGGGATGAAGTCAGCACAGGCCGCAAAGACAGTATAAAGTTTCTGATGCTCTGGAGGTTGATCCTAGAGACATTAAAAGAACTAAAGGTGGAATGCATTGCCACTGCTTCTGCCTTTGCAGCTCTGTCAGCTGAATTTGGGGATCTGAGAGGCACCGCTACCTCTATGATGTTTGAGGGTCCGGTAGTTCCTTGGGTGCCCCCAAAAAGAAGCATGACTGTTCCGACCATAGTCACAGCACCAGAACGAGATAGCCAGGAACGGCCAGAGTTCCCACTTACAAGTCCCCGGAGCGAGTCGCCAGAATGATCCTCACCGTCACTGCTGCCAGTAGATGAGGGGGAGCTCCGTGACCAAACAGAGCAACAGTTGCAGGAGCTGATAGAAAGACTGAAGCAGTTGGAGACTCGGTTGGACCATACGGTGCTACCCGTCTCCAGAACACTGCCGCCACCCACAAGTCTGTTTCTGCGGCGTGGGGTGGGGGCGGGAGGTCAGGAAGAAATATCGGTGTTTGACCCACTGCTACCCTCTGCAGGGTCCCTCGGGACCTCAGGGGACCTTTAGATCATGATTTAAGTGCTCTGTTAATAAGACGATCCTCAGCATCTAGGCAAGGTATCTTTGTAGTCCCAGGATTGATTGATGCTGATTATCATGGCGTAATTAAAATTATGGTACATACCCCTGTTCCTCCGTTGACAATCTTAGCAGGGTCAAAAATTGCTCAATTGATTCCGTTTAAATTGATAGTGCCCAATGCTAGCACAAGAATAAGCGAGGATCAAGGTTTTGGATCTACAGGGCAGCCAGATGTTTTATTGGCTTTAGATATTAGTAGGGGAAAACCTGAAGAACAAATGGATTTAAGACATCCCAATGGGCAACTCACTAGATTAGGTATGGTTATTGATACAGGGGTAGATGTCACCATTGTCTCCTATCATAAGTGGCCTAAGCACTGGCCCTTGATGCCGGCTAATACAGGAATTATGGGAGTAGGAGGGACACAAGTTACGTTGGTGAGCAAAGACGTAATTGCTTTTACGTTTCCAGACAGAAGAACGGTTTCTACGCGACCATACGTGATGCATTTGCCTGTTGCCTTGGTAGGCAGGGACCTACTCAGTCAAACAGGGGCTCGACTAGTTACACCACCTTTTTAGGGGCGGTCACTGAGCAGCAGCTAATCCTAAAGCTGAGTTGGAAAACAACTAAACCAGTATGGATAGATCAGTGGCTGCTGAAGCAAGAACGGCTGCAAATTATTAATAGCTTGGTGCAAGAACAACTGGAAGCTGGGCACATTGTGCCGTCGACCAGTCCGTGGAATACACCTATATTTACTATACCAAAAAAATCTGGAAAATGGCGGCTGCTACACGACTTGTGGGCAATCAACGCAGTAATGTGTGATATGGGGACATTACAGCCTGGACTACCCTCTCCGGTTATGTTACCAAAGGATTGGGATTTGTTGATAATTGATCTAAAGGATTGCTTTTTTACCATTCCCTTAGCAGCTGAGGATGCAGAGAAGTTTGCCTTTACGGTACCATCGGTAAATAAAGGAGAACCAGCAAAGAGGTATCACTGGGTAGTGTTACCGCAAGGAATGAAAAATTCACCTACAATGTATCAGACATTTGTGGCATAGGTTCTAGAGCTGGTGCGGAGAAAGTATCTGGATTTAATAATGTATCATTATATGGATGATATGTTAATAGCAGGGACACAATTGAATGCAGACCACATTTTACAGCAATTAGAGCATGATTTAGGAAAACGGGGTCTAAAAATAGCACCGGAAAAAATTCAAAAGAAGGGACGATGGCAGTATTTAGGTTGGATTATCACCAGTGGAGCGGTCTGCCCACAAAAGATAAAGATTAATTCAAAAATAGAAAATCTTTCTGATGTCCAAAAATTAATGGGGGTTATACAGTGGGTTCAAAATATTTGCGGAATTACTAATGATGGTCTGAGGCCGTTGATGCCGCTCCTGGGGTCATCGGTGGAAGATCCGGAGCGCCTTCAACTGGACGAGGATCAACAGCAAGCTTTGCAGAAAATTACTGAGAAGATAGCAACAGCCTATGCTCACAGATGTTCACCTACTGAGAGTATCTCACTTATGATAATTAATTCAGGAGGGGAATGGAAACATCCACTAGGACTGATTGTGCAGTTAGGAAATACGGCGGACAGTTTGAAAGTGTTGGAATGGGTTTTTCTCTCCTACTAACCCAGAAAAACAGTGGTTACCAGACATGAATTATTTGCACAACTCATTATTAAGGGAAGACAAAGAATTGTAGAGATATCTGGGTTAGAACCTGTAATAATTTATGTTCCTCTATCTCAAATGTACTTAGATTGGTTGTTGGCCAGTTCTCTGGAGTTTCAGATCGCAATCTCGGACTTTTTGGGATGCGTTACAAATAGCTATCTGTCAGATAGATTGTTGTCACTGTTGGTTAGTCAACAGTTTGAAGAAATGCCCATGCGATCGGAGACCCCAGTGAACGTGGTGACAGTCTTTACCGACGCAGGACGCAAATCCCGTAGAGCGGCTGTCACTTGGCAAGAAAACGACGAATGGAAACATCAACTGTTACCTGGGGTGCTTGGAGATTCTTTACAAACTATGGAACTTCGAGCAGTTCTTTGGGTATTCGAAAAATGGTCTCAAAAGGCTGTTAACGTTGTGTTGGATTCACAATATGTGGTGGGCACGGTACAGCGACTTGAACATGACATGGTCAAAGCAGTCAAAAATCCGGTATTATATTCCTTATTGCTGCAGCTGTTGAGGTATTTAAACCAACGACAGCAACCATATTTTATTATGCACATTCATAGCCATCAGCAGTGTGGGGGTTTAGCCGTAGGAAATGCCCACGCTGATCACCTCGTAGCTCCAGCCTGGACCGCACCTGCGGTAAGAACATTTGAACAAGCTAGGCTATCACATGAGTTTTTCCATCAGTCAGCAAAGGCGTTGGCAAAAGAGTTCCATATTCCCGTAACTGATGGTAGGGGCATTGTCCAGTCTTGTCCCAGCTGTCAGAAAGCAGGGATGGGCATTGGTATAGGGGTTAATCCCAGAGAGCTCCAGTCGTTACAGTTATGGCAGATGGATGTGACACATGTTCCGGAATTTGGAAGAATGAAATATGTCCATGTCTCGATAGACACCTTTTCGCATGCCATTTGGGCTACAGCACAAGGCAGAGAAACAGCGCGACATGTTATCAAGCATATGCATGCTGCTATTATGGCCTTAGGAGTACCTTTACAGGTAAAAACGGATAATGGGCCTCCGTATGTGTCTCAGAAATTTTCTCATTTCTGTCAGCTTTGGGGCATTCGACATATTACAGGGATTCCTCATTCCCCCAACAGGGCAAGCTATCATGGAGTGGGCACATCAAACATTGAAAGTGCTTTTGCAAAAACAAAAAGGGGGAAGCGTGCTGGACACGGCAGAACGACTTGCAAAGGCGGTGTATGTGCTAAATTATTTGCGCTTCACGGGAGACAGGGAAGACCCTCCAATGGTGATTCATGGTTCAAGTTTACAATCTGGGGTATCACAGACTGGGAAAAGAATTTTAGTACAGTACAAAGATGATGTCACAGGAGAATGGAAAGGACCTGCGGAGATAAAAATGACTGGTCGAGGCTATGCTTGTATTCTTACAGATAGCGGAGTGAGATGGGTTCCAAGTTGATGGCTTCGACCATGGCGAGCACAGCTCTCTCCACAAGCGGAAGAAAGTTGTTCGTGAGTCTGATGGTCACGTGTTTCATATGCCAGGGTCAGACATGGTTTTCTGTTCAACCAAGAAAAAATATCTGGGTTACACTAGCTAATCAAACGGGCCAAGACCACCTTTGTTTATCCATGTCCACTGCTGAGAATCTGTTTACAACATGCTTGGTTGGTCTGCCATTAGGGGACTATTATTTGGCAATGGTAGTAAATAAGACCGCCGCTGATCTAGCCTTGTTTTTAAACATAACAAACACCTCCGCAGCTATGGATAAGTGGGACGGATGGATGGCGCACGGGCCACAGGAGTTGTTGGAACCACAGGAGTTGGATATTTTAGGAAGCATTACGGCCCCTGCCTGTTTATATTTTAATTATACGGGACAGAACGATACCAGATCACAGGATGTAAGCCCCACGTTGGCCGTTTTTCAGAATGATACCTATTGGTATAATTATACGGCGAGGAACAACTCGCGTTCTAGTATTATCCCAAAAAGGTTCCCTGAAGGAATATTTTTATTTGTGGTGATCGTGCATGGCAAGGCATTCCCTCCCGTTTGAGAGGTGGTCCTTGCACATTGGGGTGTCTGACATTGTTGACTCCCAACACTTGTATGATATTAAACCTTACCCGACGGCATAGAATAAAACGACAGATTCAAAAATATCAGGAAGGGTGCAATGATCAATTGGATTTTTGGAATGCAGACAAAACCATATTAGCCTCTTTCCTTGCCCCTGGGGTCGCTGCTGCCCAAGGTTTAACCACCTTAAATAGATTGGGATGTTGGCTAGCAAAACAAACCAATGCTACTTCTGCAGCGCTCAGTGTTTTGTTAATGGAAACTGACTCAATAAGGCATGCGACGTTGCAAAATAGGGCAGCAATCGACTTCCTACTTTTGGCCCAAGGGCACGGATGTGAGGAGTTTGAAGAATGTATGAATTGTGTTGTATGAATTTAACAGATAACTCACAGATGGTAATTCAACAATTGCGAAAACAGAAGGAGTTAACAGATAAGTTAAAGACAAGTTTGCTTGGCCTCGAATCATGGCTGTCAAGTTTGGGCCTAATTGGATGGTTAAAAGACTTACTTAAAGGGGTAGTTGTTATATGACTTGTTATCTTAATAATAATGCTTATTGTACTGTGTTTATTACACTGTCTACAAGGAATGGTTCAAAAGGTAATAAAGAATGTTTGGCTAGCTAATAATCCAAATGAGCGTCTTAAACACCCAATGAATGAGCTTTGTTAGATAAACCTGGTTAGATAAACACGCTCAGAACAAAAAGGGGGAGACGCTACCACACCACTCCAAGAACATTTGAATAAAGCCATATATGTGTTAAATTATTTGCGTCTAGCAGAAGGAGAAACAGTACCTCCCATAATAAAACATGTAAAAGGAATGACAGGAAGTCTGTTTGAGTTAACACAAAATGTGCAAGTAAAAGTTAAAAGTTTGGAAAAGAATATGTGGGAAGGACCTTTTCAACTGCTAACCTGAGGACGAGTTTATGCTTGTGTCATTACAGATTCTGGAACTTGTTAGGCACCTGCAAAATGGGTAAAACCATGGGCGAAACCGTCACCATCGTCATCGTCGGACACATCGTGACACTATCAGGTGTCATCGCAATCTGGATGCCACCTCAGCCAAAAGAAAATGTATGGATAAATCACACTGAAATTCGTGGTATCATTAGAGGAAAATGGAAAGCTTTTAGGACAAAGCGCTCTATAACAGCAAATTCTCTGGTAAGATACAATATTGGTTTTCATAGCTTTGTGCAGGCGCTTTTTCCATTGCTAGGAGTAGTTTCCATCGCTAGGAGTAGTACAGCTAGAATTGTTTGCCTTGTAACATTCTGCTATTGGCTTAAGCATAGTTGATATGTGACTGCTGGATTATGGTAAGATGCCGTGTGAACAAAGCCTACGAACCAATAGACGGGATGGCTGTGGCGCGTGCATAGGCTCCCTGTGTTAAAAGGTGACAACTGAGGTGAGTTCCGACACTCGCTGGCCACGTGTGTCGAAACTCGTTCCTCTGCAAATGTGTAAATACCGGGATTTCCTGAAGGGCAGTGGGCCGGTGTACGGCAAGGCCACCGTTGCCTCCGTGGGGATGCCCACATAAAGCTGGCACCTACCGACTGCTGGGCTGAGTTCACAGCACAGGACGATACAAGAATGTACAGATGGTCCATCTTCCTCACAGTCCTTGGGTTGCGAATGATCCATCAGGTTTTGTTTACAGATAAACAAAAAGGGGGAGATGTTTGGAACACCCTGCAAGGGCTCGACCTTGAGGAGAAGGAGCTGAGTTAAACAATTAAGAGGAAGCAAAGGAGCATGTGTATAAAAGGGATTGTGTTGTACAAAAAAGGTTGGCATCGACCTGATCATATTGATCGAGTACGTCGTGTCCATGACTTCCGCGTCAGGAAGGGACATTGGATGTGTACAGTGGGTAAATTTTTTAAGCCAGTCTCCCCTCCTGAATATCTGTCAGTCTGTGCTCAAGTCCAACTTACAGGCAGCGCAGCCGAGGGCTTCCCCCCTTCCCTTAGTGACCTTAGCCACATCGTTGCCGGGAAGTGCTGCTGGGAAAGCTCAGCCAGGGCTGATTCCCTTCTCCATGGAGCCACTTCTGAGCTGAGGCTCTTAGTGGAGCCAAACACCACCCTCATTGCTTTCTCGTGAGGTAGCGGCCATTGTGGAGAAGGGAAGGGCAGGGCAGGTGTGTATCTGGAGTTTTAAAGGATCTTTCACACCCTCTCCCATACTTCCTGATGATGTGTGTGTTCATTAAGAGGGTGATAATGTGGGTGGAAAGTTGTCTGGACTACCAGGCTCACAGAGTAGTGACCGGGAAGAAAGGGGCCGACTTGCAGTCCTGCAGGCTGGGGACAGGATGCCGAGGAAGCAGATGTGCAGAAGAGGTTGTGTGGTTTTAGGAGACGGCCAGGCTGAACATGAGGCAGAACAGTGTGCCCTTGCAGCGAAGAAGGCCAACTGCACCCTCAGCTGGATTAGCCAAAGTGTTTCCGGCAGGTCCAGGAAAGTGACCCTGCCCCTCTGGCCCTTGTGAGACTGCATCTGGAGTACCACATCCAGGTTGGGGCTCCCTTGTCCAAGAAGAAGGTCAACATACTCAGCAAGACCAGCAAATGTCACCATGCTACTTAGGGGCCTGACAAGCACGACATGCGAGAGGAGGCTGAGCTGGGAGAATTGGGCCTGCCCATCTTGGCAAAGAGATGTCTCAGGGGACAACTTCTTGCTTTCTACAACTACTTTTCCAGCGGAGACAGAGAAGATGGTCCTCATCTGTAGGAAGTGCCCGGGAGATAGAACCTGGGGAGTTTTGATTAAGCAATAAGGTAGAATCACAGAATCACAGAATCACAGAATCACTAAGGTTGGAAAGGACCTTCAAGATCATCAAGTCCAACCATTAATCCAGCGCCACCATGTTCCCTAAACCATTTCTTGAAGCACCACATCCACACGTTTTTTGAACACGTCCAGAGATGGCGACACCACCACCTCCCTGGGCAGCTTGTTCCAATGCCTGACCACCCTCTCAGTGAAGAAATTTTTCCTAATATCCCATCTAAACCTCCCCTGGCGCAACTTGAGACCATTTCCTCTTGTCCTATCACTAGTTACTTGGGAGAAGAGGCCAACACCCTCATCGCCACAACCCCCTTTCAGGTAGTTGTAGAGAGCGATAAGGTCTCCCCTCAGCTTCCTCTTCTCCAAACTAAACAACCCCAGTTCCCTCAGCCGCTCCTCATAAGACTTGTGCTCCAGACCCCTCACCAGCTTTGTTGCCTTTCTTTGGACACGCTCCAGCACCTCAGCATCCTTCTTGTAGTGAGAGGCCCAAAACTGAACACAATATTCAAGGTGCGGCCTCACCAGTGCTGATTACAAGGTGTCCTGGTTTCAGCCAGGATAGAGCTGGTTTTCCTCACAGAAGGTAGTGTGAGACTGTGTTTTGGATTTGGGATGAGAAACTGTTGATAATGTGCTGATGTTTTGGGTTGTTGCTGAGCCGTCAAGGACAGTCCAGCTTCTTGTGCTGGCCTGCCAGCGAGCAGGCTGGGGATGCACGGGGAGCTGGGAGGGGACACAGCCGGGACAGCTGACCCAGACTGGCCAAAGAGATATTCCCTACCATACGACGTCATGCCCAGTACATAAACTGGAGTTGGCCGGGGGGGCGGAAATCGCTGCTCGGGGACGGGCTGTCGATCACGGGGTGGTGAGCAATTGCTGTATTGGGCATCACTTGTTCTTATACATTCCTTTGTTGGTATTATCATTATTGTTCCCTTCTTTCTTTCTGTCCTATTAAACCATGTTTATCTCAACCCACGAGGTTTTTCCTAATTCTCTCCCCCGTCCCGCTGTGGGAGGGAGAGTGAGCGAGCGGCTGCGTGGTGCTTAGTTGCCGGCTGGGGCTAAACCACGACAGTCCTTTTTGGCGCCCAACGTGGGGCCCGAGGCTTGAGATAATAACGGTTGCAGGTCACAATATCAGTTTGATTTGCATCATGCTCTCGTCTTTGCTGTACATGTTAAGGATCAGTGTTGGTTTCTGCGGGCTGCTGTACTCTGCAATGATTAGTAATGTCTCGCCTGTGAATTTTGTTTTTAGAGCACTGACCTTGAGCTTAATGTGGTATCATCTGAGCTCTGTACTAAAGCCGTTACTGTATTTTGGCTACAGTCTTGTGGAGACGATTAGCAATTATACTTCTGCCTCTGAAAGGTTTTTTATGGAGGAAATGCAGAATGGTACCTTTGCTACCCTCTATCATAACATTTCCTCCTTCATCACAATAATTTTTCAGTATTTTGAACACCCTTGGCTGGTTAAAATACCTCTATTGCTACTTCTGGGGAACATGGTTTCAGTTTTGTCTAAGGTTAGCAAGCAATTTAAGAATATCACCCGGAGATCTGCCCCAAGGCTGGATAGCTATGAATGGCAGGGTGTGTGGAACAGCATGGGCAAATGCCTGGGGCGGTGGGCACCTCCGGTGTTTTGGAGCTTCACTCCCGAACAAGTGCAGAATCCTGATAAACTAGCAGAGTATCTGGAAGAAGTATGCTGTCAGCCTGGCAGCTCCAAGGAGACACAAATCATTGCCATGTGCTGGGGCCTGGCCCATGCCTACCGAACCCTATTTAACACTATGCAAAGGGGAGAGAGGCTCTCTGGGTCTGATGGCAATGTGGCAGGCACTGTGACTACTCCAACGTCTGTAGCAGGCACTGTCACTACTCCAACCCCCACGGCGGGCACTGCCACTACTCCAACCCCCACGGCGGGCACTGTAGCTACTCAGACTGTTGCAGCTGAACCAGAGGACCAGCCCATCCCGGTATCAGTTGCCCCTGTACAAAAGAAGAAATCTTGGAAGCGGAAGTCAGCTCGTTTAGTAAGGGAGGAGGAAGATCCTGCTAAGAAGGAGCCAGAGGAAGAGAGTGAGGAGGCAGAGTGCTCTGAAGCAGGGCCATCACAAGCACGGAAGAGGGAAGAGAGCGAGTCATCGCTTGAAGAGGAGGAAGAGGAAGAACTTATAAAAGAGACGGTAACTACCCGATCTCTATCCCTGAGTGAATTGCGAGATATGCGAAAGGATTTCAGCCGTCGTCCAGGTGAGCACATTGTCACCTGGCTGCTCCGATGCTGGGATAATGGGGCCAGTAGCCTGGAATTAGAGGGTAGGGAAGCCAAGCAGCTGGGATCCCTTTCTAGGGAAGGGGGCATTGACAAAGCAATTGGAAAAGGTGCACGAGTCCTCAGCCTCTGGAGACGACTCCTGTCGGGTGTGAAGGAAAGGTATCCCTTCAAGGAAGATGTTCTATGTCACCCAGGCAAGTGGACCACCATGGAGAAAGGTATCCAGTACCTGAGGGAGCTAGCGGTGCTGGAAGTGATTTATGGTGACTTGGACAATGGACAATCATCCAAAGATCCAGATGAAGTCAATTGCACGCAACCTATGTGGCGGAAGTTTGTACGGAGTGCACCATCATCATATGCCAACTCATTAGCAGTAATGGCCTGGAAGGACGGAGAGAGACCAACGGTGGATGAATTGGCTGGCCAACTCCGGCAATACGAAGAAAGTCTCTCTTCCTCCCTATGGGCCTGCGTCTCTGCTATAGAGACTGTCCCGAGAGTTCCGGCAATTCAAAGAGGATATGCCCTACCCTCCACCCATACGGACCAGTGTCTCAGCCATTAGGAGTAAGCGCTCTTCTGTTCAAGAGAGAAGATATAGAGGATACACACCACGAGCCACCCTGTGGTTTCAATTGCGTGACTACGGAGAGGACATGAGGAGGTGGGATGGAAAACCTACCTCGACCCTAGAGGCACGAGTACACGAGCTGCAAGGAAAAACAATTACAAAAGGGGGTTCAGGTTCCTCGAGGAAAATCGTCGCTCCACTTTCCAGTGGGCAGCTTCCCAGAAAGAATAGAAGAGCTGATCTCACCTCTGATCCTCTTGAAGGGACTTCTGATTCCTATTTACAAGAAGTGGGTAACGAGTACTATGAGCAGGATTAGAGGGGCCCTGCCTCCAGCCAGGCGGAGGAGAGGGACAATCGAGTTTATTGGACTGTGTGGATTAGATGGCCTGGCACGTCAGACCCACAGGAATATAAGGCTTTAGTGGACACCGGTGCACAATGTACCCTGATGCCATCAAGCCATATAGGGGCAGAACCCACCTGTATTTCTGGAGTGACAGGGGGATCCCAACAGCTGACTGTACTGGAGGCTGAAGTGAGTCTAACTGGGAATGAGTGGCAGAAGCACCCCATTGTGACTGGCCCGGAGGCTCCGTGCATCCTGGGCATAGACTACCTCAGCAGAGGGTATTTCAAGGACCCAAAAGGGTACCGGTGGGCTTTTGGTATAGCTGCCTTGGAGACGGAAGAAATTAAACAGCTGTCCACCTTGCCTGGTCTCTCAGAGGACCCTTCCGTGGTGGGGTTGCTCAGAGTCAAAGAACAACAGGTGCCGATCGCTACCACAACAGTGCACCGGCGGCAATATCGCACCAACAGAGACTCCCTGATCCCCATCCATGAGCTGATTCGTCGGCTGGAGAGCCAAGGAGTGATCAGCAAGACTCGCTCACCCTTCAACAGCCCCATATGGCCAGTGCGAAAGTCTAATGGAGAGTGGAGACTGACAGTAGACTATCGTGGCCTGAATGAAGTCACGCCGCCACTGAGCGCTGCTGTGCCGGACATGCTAGAACTTCAATATGAACTGGAGTCAAAGGCAGCCAAGTGGTACGCCACCACTGATATTGCTAACGCGTTTTTCTCGATCCCTTTGGCGGCAGAGTGCAGGCCACAGTTTGCTTTCACTTGGAGAGGTGTCCAATACACCTGGAATCGACTTCCCCAGGGGTGGAAACACAGCCCTACCATTTGCCATGGGCTGATACAGACTGCACTGGAACAGGGTGAAGCTCCAGAGCATCTGCAATACATTGATGACATCATCGTATGGGGCAACACAGCAGAAGAAGTTTTCGAGAAAGGGAAGAAAATAATTCAAGTCCTTCTGAAAGCTGGTTTTGCTATAAAGCAAAGTAAAGTCAAGGGACCTGCACAAGAGATCCAGTTTTTAGGAATAAAATGGCAAGATGGACGTCGACAGATCCCAACGGATGTGATCAACAAAATAACAGCTATGTCTCCACCAACTAGCAAAAAAGAAACACAAGCATTTCTGGGTGTTGTGGGTTTCTGGAGAATGCATATTCCAAATTACAGTCTGATTGTAAGCCCTCTTTATCAAGTGACCCGGAAGAAGAACGATTTTAAATGGGGCCCTGAGCAACGACAAGCCTTCGAACAAATCAAACAGGAGATAGTTCATGCCGTAGCCCTCGGGCCAGTCCGGGCAGGACAAGATGTTAAAAATGTGCTCTACACGGCAGCCGAGGAGAATGGCCCTACCTGGAGTCTCTGGCAGAAGGCACCAGGAGAGACTCGAGGTCGACCTCTAGGGTTTTGGAGTCGAGGATATAGGGGATCTGAGTCCCGCTATACTCCAACTGAAAAGGAGATATTGGAGGCATATGAAGGAGTTCGAGCTGCCTCAGAAGTGGTTGGTACTGAAGCACAGCTCCTCCTGGCACCCCGACTGCCGGTGCTGGGCTGGATGTTCAAAGGGAGTGTCCCCTCTATGCATCATGCGACTGATGCTACGTGGAGTAAGTGGGTCGCGCTTATTACACAGCGGGCTCGAATAGGAAATCTTAATCGCCCGGGAATCTTGGAAGTGATCATGGACTGGCCAGAAGGCAAAGATTTTGGAATATCACCGGAAGAGGAGGTGGCGCGTGCTGAAGAGGCTCCACCATATAATGAACTGCCAGAGAACGAAAGGCAATATGCCCTGTTTACTGATGGGTCCTGTCGTATTGTAGGCAAACATCGAAGGTGGAAAGCTGCTGTATGGAGCCCTATACGACGAGTCGCAGAAGCTGCTGAAGGACAAGGTGAATCAAGTCAGTTTGCGGAGGTGAAAGCCATCCAGCTGGCTTTAGATATTGCTGAACGAGAAAAATGGCCAGTACTCTATCTTTATACTGACTCATGGATGGTGGCAAATGCTCTATGGGGGTGGCTGCAGCAATGGAAGCAGAGCAACTGGCAACGCAGAGGCAAGCCCATCTGGGCTGCCTAATTGTGGCAAGATATTGCTGCCCGACTAGAGAATCTCGTCATAAAAGTACGTCACGTAGATGCTCACGTACCCAAGAGTCGGGCCACCGAAGAACATCAAAACAACCATCAGGTGGATCAGGCTGCTAAGATTGAAGTGGCTCAGGTGGATCTGGACTGGCAACATAAGGGTGAATTATTTATAGCTCGGTGGGCCCATGACACCTCAGGCCATCAGGGAAGAGATGCAACATATAGATGGGCTCGGGATCGAGGGGTGGACCTGACCATGGATGCTATTGCACAGGTTATCCATGAATGTGAAACGTGTGCTGCGATCAAACAAGCCAAGCGGTTAAAGCCTCTCTGGTATGAAGGACGATGGTTGAAATATAAATATGGGGAGGCCTGGCAGATTGACTATATCACACTTCCACAAACTCACCAAGGCAAGCGCTATGTGCTTACCATGGTGGAAGCAACCACCGGATGGCTGGAAACATACCCTGTGCCCCATGCCACCGCCCGGAACACTATCCTGGGCCTTGAAAAACAAGTCTTATGGCGACATGGCACCCCCGAAAGAATTGAGTCAGACAATGGGACTCATTTCCGAAACAACCTCATAGACACCTGGGCCAAAGAGCACGGCATTGAGTGGGTGTATCATATCCCCTATCATGCACCAGCTTCCGGAAAAATTGAACGATACAACGGACTGTTAAAGACTACACTGAGAGCAATGGGTGATGGGACATTCAAAAATTGGGATAATCATTTAGCCAAAGCCACCTGGTTAGTCAACACTAGGGGATCTACTAATAGAGCCGGCCCTGCCCAATCAAAACTTCTACGTACTGTAGAAGGGGATAAAGTCCCTGTGGTGCATGTGAGAAACATGCTGGGGAAGACAGTCTGGGTTACTCCTGCATTAGGAAAAGGCAAACCCATTCGTGGGATTGCCTTTGCCCAGGGACCTGGGTGCACTTGGTGGGTAATGCGGAAGGATGGGGAAGTCCCTCAAGGAGACTTGATTTTGGGTGAAAACAGTCAATGATTTGAATTGTATTATGTTAATTGTTCAGAATGACATTACTACTATGGCTGCTATCTACCATATCAATGGTATTATAGTAAGAATCACCCAGACTGATGAAGAATGAGCTTCACTGAAACCAAGCAACGTGCAGCAGTGATGAAACCAGAACTGGCTTCAGCAGTTGATAATGTGCTGATGTTTTGGGTTGTTGCTGAGCCGTCAAGGACAGTCCAGCTTCTTGTGCTGGCCTGCCAGCGAGCAGGCTGGGGGTGCACGGGGAGCTGGGAGGGGACACAGCCGGGACAGCTGACCCAGACTGGCCAAAGAGATATTCCCTACCATACGACGTCATGCCCAGTACATAAACTGGAGTTGGCCGGGGGGGCGGAAATCGCTGCTCGGGGACGGGCTGTCGATCACGGGGTGGTGAGCAATTTCTGTATTGGGCATCACTTGTTCTTATACATTCCTTTGTTGGTATTATCATTATTGTTCCCTTCTTTCTTTCTGTCCTATTAAACCGTGTTTATCTCAACCCACGAGGTTTTTCCTAATTCTCTCCCCCGTCCTGCTGTGGGAGGGAGAGTGAGCGAGCGGCTGCGTGGTGCTTAGTTGCCGGCTGGGGCTAAACCACGACAATATGCAAACACATTTACCTACTTCCTACAGGTTTGCACCTTCTGTCTGGGGTTCCTTCTCCTCTACTTCAATAACCTGAGCCTCACATGTCTCCCACATCATACCCGCTAGGGAAGAAATGCCATATGCTGTAGCTTATCTGTAGATACATGGATGCATATTGGCAGGGCAGTGTGTATGTGCTAATTGATTAGTTACCTCGTGCAATTGCCAGGTTTTCATCTCATTTCCCACAGTATGGGCAGCATTTGGATAGATTTTCTCTTCCCTGATGCTACTTTATAAGTACTTAATTATCTTTAACATAATTCCAAATTTGCCTGAAGTGGGGAGAGAAGGCTCTAAACTTACAAGACACACAAACCAACAGCATAAACTTAATTTTTTTTAATATATGTAGACTACAACACTATGGGCCTAAATCATCTAACAAGTAGTGCTAAATGGCACCCATTAGTATGCCTGATGTACAAATGCACTGCATTACATTTTGAAAGTTATGCAGACCAGAAAAGAGGAAAGAGGAAAGCCACAAGCACATCCTAATCCATATAAACAGAAGCCCATGGAGTGCTTGGCCAAAATGTCTCAAAAAAATCTGCCTCTTCAATATGCACAATGTCACAGCACAGCCAGCATATCTCCAAGAATAAAACACTGTATTTGCACAGAAACCCAAGACATTACTGGAGGTGACCTGAGACTCCATTTTTGGTCTCAATGTCACAGGTGCTTCCAAACACCTTAAATACTAATTTAGGGAGATGTATATACGTTGGCATTACACAGACTCTCCTCTCTCACATGACATGGAGTGCATGGCAATAATGTGGGAGAAGAGGGACAGGAGAAGATAAAGAAAAACTGCTTAGTCCTTCCATGGTCCACTCTGCGTCTTCCTTGAAGGTACTGAGGGCCTGAACCCAGCCCCGGCCCCAAGAGCATATAGAAGGCATCAAGGGAGAATACATGCAAAAAGGAGAATTACTGAGTGGATACCGGTTGTATATACTCAGTACTTCTAAATATCTTTAAGTACAGAAAACATATAGAGTACAAGGCCTTATGTTCATCCCCCATTAGGAAGATCACAGGCTTGAAAGCAGCCATAAGGAGGACACTATCAATTTTGAGCTGGCATAAGACACCTCTCACTTACAAGGAAGATTGCTTCAGGTCTCAAAGAAGCACAGCGGTATGCCTTAAATGAATGCCTCCATTATCTTCTACTTTCTTTAGGGCTGTGATGTTCTCTCTCAGAGGCCAAACCACAGACTATCTCCCCCCGAAAGTTTCCTCAGTGCTCACCTGGAGCTTGAGCTTATACTGACCTCCTGTATAGTGACACCCTCCATTTAATTCAGGGAAGCTGTAGCGCATAAGGCTCCTGCTGGGGCCGAGGCCACTGGGCACGTTTCAGGAGGTGTCAGGAGCTTCCGCAGCCCAGCTTCTATTGGAGGCTGACAACAAAAATCCAACCGCTCAGGCACAGCTGCAGCAGCAGAACCCCCTTTGCTCAACTTGCCTCTGATATGCCAAGCCCTGCTGAGCCTGTGGAAATCAGGTTTACAATAGCAGCTGCAGCCATTAGCTCCCTCTTTTGTGATTTCCAGCATTATTATGCTGTTTGCGAACTTCGCTTTAAATGACCAGACTATAGGCTGGGAGAGATGAGACTTAGCAAAAACCCACATGTACACAGTAACACACAAAGTGTGACAAACCCCAATGGCAAGGTTGTGCTAATAGCTTGTTATTCAGTGACATAAAATCACTGCTAAGATAATACAGGCAGCCTAAATCTCTAGCAGCCCTTTGACTGAGACAAGAGACAGACCCAGAAAAAGCGCCTTTCACATCATTCCACACCGCAGTTAAATGCACACAGGACACAAAAACCTCAAAGAAAACAGCTACCTTTTTGCCAGAAAAAAATACACCTATTTTGCTCATGTATGATGCACAGGGGGTAAAGCACTCCTCTCACAGAGGAAAAAGGCTGAACTGTGCTTTGGAAAAGTTTTGCTTTAAATTGGACTTCTAAAAGCAGTTCTTGGAAGCAGCTGTTCTTTGTCCCTTTCCCTCTCCCATACAGAAGAGCCTTCTACTTTCAGCCTAAATTTTGACCAGGACATTGGGGAGCACGGCAGCAAAAATAAAACTAAATACATGTATCTAAAGGCCCGTTCCACATTTGAAAGCCGAACAGGCTGTGGTTACGTAGTCACACGTTGTCGGATATGACTGCACTTGTGCAATTGTCTAAGGTGGACAGAGATTTAGCGCTTCAAGGCATGCAACAGACCCCTCTGCGCGTGGAAACAGAGACTGTGCTGAGGGCGCAGAGCCCGCTGAGGCAGTCTATGTCCAGCACGGCTTATTACTTCAGGCACCGAATTGTGTTTATGTGGCCCTAGCTGCATGCAGAGCTGGCGTAGGTGTGGAAGGTGTACAGTTATGTTCACGTGGCAATAGACCTGTGAAGGCGTGGAGCGCAGTGCCGACGCGTCATGTTGCTCTGCCTGGAGCCCGCTCAGTTTCAGAGGTGGTCCCGAGCGGATTCCATGGAGCTGTTCGTACAACGCACTCACCCACACTCCTCAGCACACACCGGGCTGCTTACCACATGTGCAGCCCGTCTCTGCACAACTACCCTGCTCAAGGACGCAAGCTGCCTCCAGGCAGCTGTGCCTGTAAACCTCTCTGGATGGGAGAACGCTGAGTAGTACAGAGACACCAAAGCTGGTTTACATTTTTACATTTTTACAAGCCCCTCTTCATTCAGAAACAAGAATATCGCATGTTCCATAATCCAGAATATCCTTGTTCCCCATTGCTGTATACGATGATGACCATGCAAGAGACATGCAGATGCCATTAATCTATGCATATCCATGCTAACGACACAGCTGAGGCACAGGCATTGCTGTCAGAGGGGCTGTGTTAATTTACATCATCTAAGGATCGCTATGCAAGCAAATGCACCAGAGCAGGGGTGGCAAGGATGATTGCAGTCACAACCAATTTGTCTCTACTGAGCCAAAAGTATAATTCCTGATTTGGCAGGGACAATAAACACTGACCCACTTAAACCTCTTGTTTACAAGAGTTTGGCTCTGTAATCTAGGGAGGAAGGTGCCCAGCATACACCACACTTTACTCTATGGCTGCTAATTGTCTTGGATGACTCTTTATTTATATAAATAATTTACTTGGTGTATCCTGCCAAGAAGACACCTGAGTCCTACATAATCTGCTAATGCTGACTTTAATGATCCATGTCCAGCACATGGGTACCACCATTCCCATCTTAGTCCCCTCACCCCCCAGTAAGTCCTTTGCCCATTTGTGCAGAAGGACAGATGAAATGATCAAGGACTAACAATGGCAAGGCCCAGGTTGGAGCGACTTATCAGTTTGAATACAGCTCCTGTGGGATCTCACAGGCTTCCTCAGGGAAAGTGCTCTGCAGATGAGGCCTCAGAAAGCTCAGAGACCTACTGCAGCTGGCTGAATTATTTGCAGTAAAACAGTTGATCCAGTCAACGTAGACTCTTCTTCTGGTCATTGAAATGTTAAATGTGTAGGATCACATTTGTGAATGAGTCTGTTCTTTAGACGGTTTGAGCAGGCAACAAATCCATTCTAATCTATGAAGCTGTTGAGATGTTTTTCTGATGCTTTAGAGCTCAGCCATGAAAACTTAACCTCAATGATATACCTTTTGTAAGGGATGAACCTAAGACTCAGTAAAGCCCTCAGCTTTGAAAGTTTTAAAAACGTTCAAATTAGGCTGAAATCTAACCTTGTAAAAGGTGTGTATTTAGACCAGGTGCTTTTTAATCCATTCCAAGTAACAGATATTTTTGACTGATGTGCTTATACCTTCTCATAGTAGCAGGACAAGGCACTGTAAGCTTTGAATACAAATGGAGAGATTTTATTCCCATCAGGAATATGACAGATGCTTCATATTCCTTGCCTGACATATCATTTTAAAGAAAAACTGTGACAATTGAAATGCTTAAAGTTTGCCAAAACGTAGTTTGACTCCACCTGAAAAGTGTACGTTTGTCGCCAGTGTGTGTCCCTACAACTCTGTATCATGTAGCCCAGTACTCCAAGAAAGGTGCTTTAGATTTCATAACACATTAGTACCTATTAGCGAGACATTTGTGCCGCACTATGCTTCGTTACCTCAGACTCTAAATACTACAGCATTCTCTAAGGGCCCGTTTCTTCAGCTGTGTCTGTCGGTACCCTTTCCTCACACGTTTTGTCCCACTAAGGCCTGTTGGTTTAATTTTATGGATAAAAGTTTGCAAGATGAAGCTTAGATTACTAAAGTGATGACAACCCGCACACGGAGAGCTCAGAATATTTACAAAATAGTCCAAGCTGAACATAATGACAGTTGAATGTTTATCACTGCTAGAACAGAAGAGTGCACTGCTATTGCTAATTCTCCCTGTTCTACAGCTAAACAATTTTAGTCTCCAGGACAGCAAGTCAAGAAATATTTACAGCATACCATGTATGCACTGTACAATGGAGCTGCAAGAACACCACGTGCAAAGATACTGTCAGCCTTTCAGCGTCGAGCAGGTTCTTGCATGCAAAACCAAACCTATTGGTAGCTTTTCTGCCAGATGTATTTGGCAGAAAGCTCTATGTTCAAATATAGGCTCCTCTGTAGCCTCAAGAATTGCTCCTCTAAATATTAACTAACATCAGGAATGTGGGAAAATGTAAACAGCTACCCCAGCCACTCTAAGCAGATATTGCTTTCCGTTTTGTAAATACTAAGTGCGGATAAAAAGTATAAAATCTTTCTAACATTAAAAAGATGGGAAGGCAGGGGGAAGACTACCTGATGGTGGAAAACCCAAATAACTGTCTCTTAATTTTGATGTGTCAATATCAATGAACACCAAATACCCGCTTTTTAAGTATTCCTGGTAGTATTCCCTTGCTTTGGTTTCCTCATGAGTCTTTGGTCATATCACAAGGGCAAACACCTTTTTCATTTGCTACTGTTCCCCCTTCACCATATCCTGTATTTGCCAACCACCTCACAGTTTGTTGGCAAACACTGGCAACATCCAAGCAAGTCAGACAGGTCCATGCCCAGCCTCTCAGAGAAGGTCTCATCCTGCATTTCCGGAACATCTTATTGCTCTGTGACATTTGTGCCATATGCCACATCAGTCAGAAGACATGAGTCCGTTCTCTCTGTAGTAGGTAACAAGACATCTCTGCCTTTAAATTCTTTCATCTCATCTTACTTCACTACTGTCATGAATGTTGCCTTCACATAGTCCTTCCGTAAACTTTTCTATGCATGCTTCTGGACCTCTCGTTAGCTTTAACAGCAGTAGAGCCGGGTTTTCATGCTCCTGACCAAAACTTCTTGCAGCACAGATAAAGAAGAAACCTGATTCAGATTCCTATCAGACGTCAGTTCTGTCATGATCAACAAGAAGGTTCACTAGCATTCACAATCCTGGTATACAGGTAATACCACAGGAAAGAATCAGTACTACACATGGCTCACCCTTGACACTTTACAACACGTAACAGATAACTTGACACAAATATCTTTACTCACAATGCTCTCAGTGCAATTACGTGACCTTTGATATCATACAAAAGAATTAATATTAGTCACAGTTTATTCGCCCATATGCCTGAAATGTACGGAAGATGCCACTTCAGCTAACAGAACATGCATAACCTTTCTTCTCTCCATTTCACCAACAGGTCGTGAAAACCAGCTCCTTCTTGGTGTGGCCCAGACCGCAGTTTGTATTAAACAACATATATAAACATGTATATAAACCCAGTACCAGTTTAGCAGAGAGAAGCGTGCAACAGCAGTGCAGTTTTCTCCTTAGAGCGTGTATCAATAAACATTGCTTCAGACCCTCCATGTGGGAGAAGTTTCTCCAGAAACTTTGCTGAACTTCTACCTTCATGCTGTAAATTGGGTATTAATGCGCATTAATACCCAATTTACAGCATGAAGGTAGAAGTTCAGCAAAGTTTCTGGTGGAGCAAGAAGTTCTCTACTTCACTAGCGTGTGAACTGCTGTGCTAGCAATACCTGCAGAAGAAAATTTGGGAAATATCTACTTTGAAAAGCAGATCTTCAGCCTAGAAACATGGTCACAGAGTGAAGAGTTCATATTTCAGGGCTTAAACTCACTGTCCCAAAGATGCTGCACCCAGAGATCCCTCCAGACCTGGAACAAAATGAGGCCTTTTCAGCTAACCTAAAGACAGACAGGATTGCACAGTTGTGTGTGCTGGGTATGAGTTTCTATGCTGAACCTTCCATACTGTTTAGGATAAGACATTTCTCAATATTGATCATTACATCAACTCATTCTATAAGCTAAAAATGTCATCAGGTCCAGAGAGCGCTGGGGAGCTGAACTAACGTATGATATTAAACATTAATATCCAAAGAATACAAAAAGGTTAAGTCATGGGGTTACCTTTGTGTTTCCAGTTTTCATCAAAGAACAATAAGCTGTTTCTCACTTGGCAGTCATGAGTTACAACTCCTTAGTTGTAAAGGAAAACGCAATCCATTACATTTTCTTGATGATTCAGGCAGACTCCTGTATATTGTTCTTCGCTTAAACATTTTGACTGATGATCAGATTCATTTCAGTTTATAGCTTCTTCCTCCCCTTCCAACAAAGCTCTAAAACTGGTGTTAAGGTTAAAAAGCATGACAATTCACAAATCCTGCTTCTTACTATTTGGTAAATGGCTCCTACATGATTGCTTTTGCTTTCCAGAGCATCATCATCTTTCACTGTTTTTGCATCCAGCAAGCATCTGTAGTTCCCCCACCCGTACATTTACTGCTGTCTATGCTACAACCTCTATTAGTCATCCCTCCCATACATAATATGTTAATCTCCACTTTTTCCTGCAAGTTCCTAGTGACCCAGCATATGTTTTATTTGTGGCTTTAATAAAAACTTTTCCCTCAGAATAAGGGAGATTCAGAAGAGGGAACTAAAGATATACAGCCAAAATAATGGGATTGCATTTCACCAGGATCTTGAAACAAATGAGAAAAAAGCCTGTACTGAAGTGGAGACTCATTACCACCCACCACCATGGAACGCTGCCTTCTGGACACTACAGAGCAACATGCTGTAGGACATAAGGAAAGAAGAGAAGGTTGGTGTGCCACGCCCATCAGACTAGTGACTACCCAGGGTAACAGGAAACAAGATTTTCTCTTTTCAGTCTGCCATTAATTTGCTTTCCGGACCCAGAGACACTCAGCTTATATGTTTTAACACCCCCTTTTCGTAAAGCAAGTAAAGCAGCACCTTTGTGAAATGCTTTGGGTATAAAACACTAGATAGGTCTTGTCTAGCAGTCAAGTTTTCAGGAGCCCTCCCTTCTGACTTCCCTATCAGATTGTACTCTATGGAGTGCAAAGTCTTTGGTCTACATAAAGATGTACATTGAGGTAGCAGCCAATGTCTGGGGTTGCTCTGGGTATTCTGCAAATACAGCAGTGACCAGATCTATACAGATAGTTTGAGAAAAGTTCTGGGCTCAAACTTCTTCCATGAGCTTTCATTGTTTCCAAAGGTTCTCACAAGTTTATCCTGATCTCTGAGGTCAAACGTTACATGAATCAGAAGAATGTCGGTGTCACACTCTTTGGTGAATTCACAGAGCAAATGTACTTTTATTTCAAGAACAGAGGATTCAGTCATCTCTCCTATTTATTATTCCCTCCTGAATTCACTTCATATCAACAGCTTTTCACTCCCCAAATCCGTTTTCTTCATTCTTAGCCATTCTTCCCTCCAGCACAACCCTTCGTAGGAGCGGTATAAAGGATTCCTGGTTAGCATAGGAGATGCAATCTCATTTTTCCCCATGCTGGTACTATTGAAGCTTACCAGAGTGATTAATTGATCATCTTCTTGATATATTTGCTCATGTCAACTCCAGGAAAGATTCTGTCAGTCAGGTTAACATTAACACCACAGTATCCACTCTTCAAAGCTTTAACTAGATCAGATATGATATAGACATGTCACGGGGATGGTTTTCATCTATCATCTGACTCAACGAAAGTGAAAATCAGGTGTAGGAGTCTTACTTTCTTCTCCTGTATTTGTCTCTCCACTCAGTCTTTCTCACATACTTTCAGACAAACAGGGGTTATGCTGTGGCAACTGTGAATGCCTGTGTTTCTCAGATCCTCTTTAAATTGGCAATGTGAAATTTTTTTGTCCCAGCACATCCCTTGATCTCAGAATGAAATAACATTAGAATGGTTAAAGTATGAAGAGTGACATAAATGATTTATAGTGCTTTGCAGGCATACCCAATGGGAGAGCTGTTATTCTCTTTAAAAGTGAATACACTTCCTACTTTAAAGTGGCAGGACTTTTATGAGTAAAAGAAAAAATATATATTAAAAAAAAGATATATCGCTGTTTTCCCCAGGCATAAACATCCTTCTGTCTTATTATCTATGTCTCAAACATCTGGCTTTAGATCGTTAGACTCCCAACGCAGATACAGTTGGGGGTGATCTATAGTGGAGAGAGGAAGAACAGCAGAAGCAAAATTCTCATAAACACCTTCTGGGCCTGATTTAGAGAAGGCAGCCATCGTGGGGAGCATCAGCTAGAAAAAGCTGCTTCTTCAGCTAGCTCCAGATACAAGGCTCAGTAAGATGAAGAGACAGGATGCACGCTTCAAGAAAGAAGCATGTGGAAAATGGCACACTGGGTGCAGGACAGAGATCATGCAAAAAAACCCTCACAAATAAATATAAATATAAATATGTTGCCTTTCTACATGTCCCATCCCTGTCTCCCCCCAGAATCTCTGATCTCCCTTCTCCCACAAATCAAGCTAGGTCCTGTGGACCGCAGACATTTGGTCACCCTTCAGGTAGCAGCACTGATTGAAAACCATATCTCCTCTTCCCTGCTATTTCTTATTTGTTATTAACCTCCGCTGGGAATAACTCCCCCAAAATAATGAAGTGCGTGTCACACAAAAACATACCGTTCTGCTATGAGAGCTGCTTCACAGGAGCTCTCCCTAAGCCACCTCAGAAAAAAACAGCTGGTTAGTTTAAAATGTTAATTGGGTGGTTTGAACAAACTTGGCTAATGTTCCCTAATGTGCGGTTTAGGGAGTGCTCACACTAATCACTGGGCTAGAGGCAGTAATTCCTCATTTCGTGGGTAATGATGACAAGCCTGAGGCAAAAACCATCTCCAACTAGCTGGACTGGAACTGAAAGGCGGTATATTTTTACTTCTGTCTTAAAGCAGAGATAAGGTATAACATCTCTGAGATGTTTAACAGACCGTGGTCAACTTCCTAACGCATTCTAATGTGAAAACTTCAAACCACATCTGAGACAAACAGAAAATGCTGTCTAAAAAGTCATCGATTAAAATGCCTAAGCTAACATACCGTTTTCTTTATCTTGACAAAGGTCGACACTGCCTTCTCTGCCAAATCCCAGGGTCCTGCACACCCTCCCCAGCTGAACCTTGCACTAGCATCTTCAATCATTTCTCACACTGTTTTGGCTAAGCGTGCAATCCATTGCTCACATTAAATGTACAGCATAACTAAGTCTTATTGGGGTGCTTCCACCCTCACAAGGTTTGTCCTTTTCTGAGAGACACCAGTAGAAACAAAATTTTGGAATGCATTTGTTATTTTGATTTAGAAAGAAAACAAAGATATCTCCCATTCAGAAAGATGCTAAAGGCCCTTGCAAACCACATTTGAAACACTGCTTCTTTTATAGCTACATCTCACCCACCAGAAAGAAATAAGAAATGAATCTCTTTACCAAAAACAAACTAGAAGAGAGGACTAGAAATATCCTGTCTTGGATCTCCCAGACACTGTTCGTACCACCACAAGCAATGAAAAATACATAGTATCTGCAACTACTAAAAAAATTTTAAAAGCAAAAATGAACTTACTAAAGTTAGAATTTTAACAACAGGAACACATTTTGAAATTCTCTCCCCCATCACGTCAGCTGATGCAAATTGTCCAAACTTTGGTGTACACCTCAATAGAAGTCAGTAGTACATCATCATCTCCTGGGTCACCAGGACCAGGTTTAGCAGTACGTAAAATCACCATCCCTTCTATATTAAGATGAGAACTAGAGCTGGTTTCGTGGTTTCTGAAGGTTGCTGAGACAACACTCCTGATTATGCTGCCCTGGAGAATGCAGGAGGTTTTGCGGGAAGAAGAGGCCAATTCTATTTCAGTTTCCTACAGAACAAGACACCACAGCTGCACTGTCATTATGCAGGGTAGGGTCCCAGCTTTAAATGAGACTTTGAGTTAAGACATGATTTTTTTCTTTATTTTTTTTTTAAATCTATCTCATCTTCTATAGGCAATTTCAAGGAGCAAAAAAACCCTTGTTTTAAAACTCAGTTTTCTATTTTGGAAATTGGGAAGTCAAAGCATTTCTTCAAATGCTCAAAAGGCAGATGAAGTCTTCCTCACTCAGAAACTGTGGCCACTGAAACATGCACTATCAAAATCAAAATATCTACAGCATTAAGAACTGGAACAGAATTTTCAGGCTTGAGTATCAGCAAAGCTCTCAAGTAAAAAACAAAATTATGGAGAAAGAATGTTTGTTTATAAACAAAACAGAAAATGAAAACCTTTAGGACAAATGTTGTCTAACTATTTATAAGTGGGTTTTTTTCTAAAAGGGAAAATATTTTTTCCTATGTGTTGCTCCAAAATGCAGTCAGCACAATACGTACTGGATCAAAATCCACTCTGTGTCCAGGATTTTGGGGAAGGTTGAGATTGTGAGGGTCTGCCAGTCTAACTGAAATTGCAGCTCAAGCCTCTTTCTCAATGTTAACTATTTACAGGTACCTGTTTTCAGATCTGAGATCTCCCAAATGTCACGCCAGAGCTGTCAATTTTGATTAGAAGATTATTTATAAAGGACCAAATGGCAAAAATAGGAGGTGGAATCAGCACAGGTTACCGTTTCAAGTGACTCAGGGACACTTGGCTTTGACACTAATTCCCTATCTGCGTCACACGGACCCTTAAGTTATTATATTCTAAGCGCAAGATAAGTCTCTGTTTTGTTCCTGGCATTTAGGGAAATAGCTCTTACGATTGCAGTGCGGCAAAGGCATACATGAGACAGCTTTCGGCTAACCAGCTCGTTCCGACAGCTGACAAGTGGAAGGAGTTATAGGTCCATCACTTCATGGCAGGCAGCTCCCACTACCTCTGCTATTCACCTTACCTTAAAGCAGAAACTGCAGTGCAGACATACTTTTAGCATGCCTTGGCACAAACAACCCCGGGCTACGCCCTCAGGCGTGTACAGATGGATACGGACAGACTGAGGAGGCTCTCGTAGGTCTTCGCAGTGCAGAAACCTGAGGGGCCGCTGGGCTACTGCGGCTGTGGAAAGCCAGCCCACACTAACTCTGCCCTGTGTAGGCAAAGCTCCAAAGGTTGCACAAACAGAAGTAATGGAGTTACGTGAGGGATGTCCTTAGCTCACTACTGACAAAAAGCGAGGGCTGCCCAAACCTGTCTTTTCATCTAGAAGTTCTCTTCTTGACTCTGTGTGAAGTTAGGCCAACTTTCCCCCCAAAAAAAAAAATTTCGGATGGACAGGTGGTGAGACCTGAGTGAACCATAATGTTAGTATCCACTGGTGCTTTCAGTGAGAAATTCACCATTAATCACTATGCCTGTCCTGAACATGGGTAGGCAAAATTTGGCTATTTTAATTACTTTATTGATTATTTCTCTAAGCCCTCATTCTGAAATCTCAAAAAGAAACACAATGAACTGGGGAAAATGTAAATCTTGATAGCTGTATAAGAAATGACTTCCCTAAATATCCCAGCTCTAATGAGCACAGCTAGGTCCACATTTATATTTCTACCCACATGTGTTTTGGTTAATCTACGCTCTTCTACAAACATCTATTGTATGAAAATACTAAGTAAGTACAACAAAGAATTGATACTGTGGAGTTATGAAACTTTTAGAATAACATACATGCAGACTTGATATGCAGCTCAAGTAAAGCAGGCCCTGACCCAGCAAAGCACTCCAACACATGCTTTATGTTAAGTCTGTGAATATTGTCACTGAAAGCAAATGAGACCACTTGTGCATTGAAAGTGTTCTGCTGGATTAAAGCCTAAAGAAAGGGGGGAACTGCACAAAAGACTTTTTATGACAAGCTGGAGAGAGAATTCCCACCAGTACTGTCAGAAACAAAACACGTCTGGACATCTTCTCCACTGGTTACTAGGACATCTAACTCCCATTTACCCATGCCACATAAACATCAAATTCCCAGGAGTTTAAAAAAAAAAAAAGTTTAAAAAACCTAAATGGTTAAGCGAAAAAGGGGGAAGCTATTTTCCTTCAAATCATGGTGAGTACTCTGTGACTCTAAGAAGAAAACTTATTTTTGCTATTGCAAAATAAGACTAACCTTTTAGGCACCTGGAAAACTATGATCATAAAGGAAAACCCCTCATCAGTTATGGGAAGCATTAGGCTAGTAAAGGGCGCACCAAAAAAAAAAAACAAAACCAAAAGAAAGGATAATATCTGGTTCTTTCTAAAGCAAATGACCTTATATATTAGGTTGGTAGCGTGTAAGTATCTTGGGGAAAATAAAAATTAGTCCAAAGTCACACAGAGGTAGGTACATTAAAAAAAACATGAGCCAGGGTAAGTTACCACTTAGGGGTTGTGCTGGTTTTGGCTGGGATAGAGTTAATTTTCTTCATAGCAGCTTCTGTGGAAGCGTGGTTTGGGTTTGTGCTGAAAAGGGCGCTGATAACACAGGCATGCTTTCGTTATTGCTGAGCAGTGCTTCCACAGCGTCAAGGCCTTTTCTGCTTCTCCCCCTGCCCCAGCAGCGAGGAGCCTGCGGGGCACCAGAGGTTAGGAGGGCCCGGAGCACGGGACAGCTGAGCCCAGCTGACCAAAGGGCTATCCCGGACCATAGGACGGCACGCTCAGCAATAAAGAGCTGGGGGCAGAAGAAGGAAGGGGGCACGTCCGCAGAGACAGCGTTTGAATTCCCAAGTCGCCGTTCCGCGGGACGGAGCCCTGCTTTCCTGGAGATGGCTGAGCACCTGCCTGCCGGCGGGAAGCGGCAAACAAATCCCTCGCTTTGCTTTGCTTTGCTTTGCTTGGCTTTGCTTGGCTTTGCTTGGCTTGGCTTGGCTTGCGCGCGCAGCTTTTGCTTTATTTATTGAACTGTCTTTATCTCAACCTAGGAGTTTTCTCACTTTTACTCTTCTAATCCTCTCCCCCATCCCACCGGGGGCGGGGAGTGAGCCAGCAGCTGTGTGGGGCTTCATTGCCAGCTGGGGTTAAACCACAACAGAAGTATACCAGAATACTGAGCAGCCACGCCAGGGAGAGCAGGTCACAGGGATGGAGCAAACTGGACATGATTTTATTGTACTCCAGACCAGTGAAATGGTTCCAGGAATGGTTCCTGGACTCCTGAAATGTGATGTCCCACCTCTTTTCTCCAGAGATGTGCAGATCTGCACTGCCCCTCCCACTCCCACTCTGAGACATAGGTAGATGCCAGCAGCCAAGCAAAACAACATCTCAACATGAATAATTCAAAAATTAAGACCAAAGAGTGGAAAAAGATCAGTTTTCATGTACCTCAGCTTCGCTGTTACTCTGCTACCTCAGTCACCATGTGTGAATTGCGAATGTGAGCATGACTGCATCATCAGTTATACCTAAGGAAATGATTCTGCAAACAGTGGCCTTATGTAAATACTTTTTAGATTTTCTGTGCTGAATCACAAAACCTTGGAGTGAAAACACGGTGAGCAAAACAGCAGAGATATCTTTGATGATTAAGCCCTGGTGAAAAAGTTGCACATCCTAATTAGAACCTCACCAAAAACATTCTTCTCTTGTCCTGTCAAAAAGCATGAAGGAATGCTCATCCACTGGATTGCTAAAAGTTTGCAGGTTCTTTGTAACTTTGCATAGACGCATTCAGTATTTTATTTCTCTGCTTTGATTCCTATAATTTCAGTCCCACATAAAAGCCCCAGGCTGCTGTCAGAGTACCTCAGAGACATAAGCCTTTGACATGGAGGGAAGCAGTATCTCGTCTAATGACAGCTCACCTTTATAGCACAATTTCTGGGAATGGAATCCAGTCTTATCAAGAATAAAGAAAATTTAATTTTGAAAAATGAAAACTATATTTTCTGAACTGAAGATCGTTTAGTTTTTTCTCCTCATCTGATTTCCACAGCCTACCAGTAAGATTACTCTCACTGAGAGGTATTATTCAAACCTGTATCAGCATGTATTATTTTTTCCAGTCAATCATTTTCAGATTATTAAGGGAATGTGTTCAATGAGTGATTTCCAGCAGTTTGAGATGCACCTTTTGTATAACCCAGGCACCTCTGATGTACATTTCACCTAGCTGAGGGCAGTATCTTGCACACAATAATACACACCCCTCCTGAGAAACCCAACCACAGGCACATCTTGGCTCACTCTCTTGAGACTCTCTAAGCTTCAGATACCAATCTCAGAATAATCATACTGAAAATGACAACTTTCTCAGTCTCAAAGATTACTTCCCTTGAGGCTTCTCAGTTCTTCTTCTCAGACCATTTTCCTTCCTTCATACTCATGTCTTCTTTCCCATCCACCTCTCCCCTTCCTCTTTTTTCAACTCAGTTGTCTCCTTTGTTCTGTCCAGTCTTTCTGTCCTTCTACCCTCCCCTCGCACTTAACCGTTCAGTAAAGAGACAAGAACCCATCTCCATCATTTGTGTACATGTCCCCAGACAGACACTTGTTTGTGACTTGACTCATGGATGCCTCTCTTAAAATTCATAGACACATAAAAAGAGCAATTCCTAAAGCAGCAAAGTGGTTACAAACTTGCAAGGAAAGATCAAATATTCTCTGAAAGTCTTTGTCAGAGAATCACCATATGCTCACTTTTTCACCAGTGAGCTAGAGCACCAATGAATTGAAAACATCTTAATCCCTGTGATTATGGTAAAAAAACCCCAACAACCTTAATGCAATTATTCCTGAGAGTAAACAATGATCAATTTGAGTAAGGGTGGATAAACAAGATGGTTTGGGGTTTGTTTTGTACACATATAAAATTGGTTCTCTTATCTTGGGACTCTTCTCTGACTGTTAATCTTCTCCATGTGTTGTGCAAACTATTCTTTATTTGGGAACTTTCTTACATCAGTTTTGTGTGAAGAAAGAAATCAGACATACTTTACTGCTTAGCTATCCTGTTGAGTCCAAACAAATAGTCCCATCAGGTGACATCACCCTTACTAACCTTTAAGTAATTCCACCTACACAATGCTCCTTCAACAGCACTTACAAACAATGAAATGGAACATAAAAAAAAATAAATCAGAAAATGTTTCCAGTTGGATTGAGTCATCTGTACTTGTGAACATCTCGTGAACTATTCTGCAGCTCCAAGTTGAAATGAGACGTATTAACCTGCACAAGCGTAAAGCTATACACAGGCACTTAAATCTCATCATACAGATACATCCTTGCCCTCAAAAAACCCTCCTACAGGACTGCAGTAATATTGTGATGATCTCCTACATAAACTGAGCAAGTAATGAACTGGCTGTGACCTCCTCATACAGGCAGGTTATGAGAGAAGGCAGATCATTTCACATTTTTGCAAAGTGAATTACCTACGTACTGTTCTACATATGCAACATTCAAAACAAAAATAAATATTCCACACTCATTTCTCACCTCATAGCTGCTGGATGTTGCCATCTCCATCTTTGCTGTCTGGGAGCTATCTGCTGGTTATTGTCAAACTATTTATGTGCATAAGAAGAGGTGCATACGTTCACCAAAACTGAAGGAGAAAGAGTTTATCCTTCTTTTGTCATTGCTTTAGTAGAAGGTGTCTGTAGCAGAAGGTGTCTGTAGAAGACTCTTAAGAACACTCTTCCACTGCTGCAGTCACTGTCTTTTTGGAAATTGCTATTTTTAGAGCACTTAATGAAGATACTGTCAGTTAAATGACGTCTAAATGAGACTTCAGTCATCTTTCAGCTTTGAAATACAGTACAAACATGAATGGATATGTTCCAACATAAAAATATGAACATTTCTGTTCCTGCTTTTATGTCAGCTTCTTACACAAGAAATAACTCTAAAGCAAAATTCCCAAATGCATTAACTTTCCTTACTTTAATGAAATTAAAATGCAGGTGCTTTTCTTGAATTCTCTAGTGGTCTGGTTTTTTTACACAAGATGGTGTATGCTAGTTGTAGTACCCTAGAACACTACTAGACAAAAGTAACACATGGATAAGAAACCAGTAGTTTCTTCATTCAAGAAATGTTAGAGAGTTGAAAAAGCAACTCTCAAAATGAGGAGAAAAAGTATTCTGAGGAGATTTTCTTTCACCTTTTTGTTTTTTACCCCAGCAGATTTTAATACTTTTAGTACAGATCTCATAACACAGTATCTTTTGTCATTGATAACCTGCCAGGACATCACAGTGATGCTCTTGCTACATCACTGGCTTGCTAAAGAGAACAGACCAATGACAGATATTCACGACTATAATTCCACTACTGGGCTGTGTCAAGTTTTTCCTGATTCTCCAATCTGTGCTTATCTAGCTAGCTGTCAGTTTGCAGGACATTTATACATCTCCCATTTCTGGAATATCTGAGGGCTCAAATTTACAGATGCAGTCAGACTTCTATACATGGAGACAAGATGCTTGGGTTTAGGGTTTTTTTCAATGTCCTAATTATCTAAATTAATATATATTTGCACTTTTAGGCACTTCAGCCTGTTCCTAACCAGCCCTAAATGTTTTATGGAACAACAATTTGAATACATAGTCATTGCTCTTTAATTCTTAATCAGTCTAACCTCAGCTGAAACACATCCTTCGCATACCACACTTCCTGTCAATGACTTTTAAAGTATTTAGCTTTTATTTGTTAAGGTTTGCATCTAAGGTTGGTACATGTTTCCGCAGTTTCTCAGGACATCCTAAGCACAAGTTGCTGTTTCTTCAAATGCCTCTAAAGGTATGTTTACGCTGCAAGTCAAGCCCAAGTTCTAAGTTGTTCTCCAGGTCAAACCTGCTCAATCTCTTTGTTGCTTATATACAAACATACACCCAGGTACAGACTGAGGACAAGCAGTCTCAGGAACTCCCTGAGGTGGAGCCTGAACACTGACAGCAAGGTAAACACAGGTTGACCTTTCTGTTCCTGGTGATGTGAGTAAATCTTACATATCGAGGACCAAGCAGGCTCATCTTATTCTATCCTAAGCTCCACCTAAGCACAGCCCGAACATTTCAAGTCCAAGCTATAGCCAGTCTGTATAGTTGGATGTGGAATTACATAGGCTGCAGAAGTCACCATGATTAACCTCTAAGCATGCTCTTAATCTCCTAACACACTGAAAACTAAACAACTAAGTAGAACAATAAATCAGGTCAAAAGTCCTCCAGCATTCTCACCACAGTTTTAAAATTACACAGGATGAAGTTCAGACAAGACAGATCATGCTTAGACAGATAAGAGTACTTCCACAGATAAAATTACTTTGCTAAAACTAAATCCATGTTGTGTCCTCCTTTTAGGTAAACTGGCTAAGTCCTCCATGCACACAGGCCTATTGCAAAGAGAGCAGAACTTGCCCCTTCCTCAGTTTTAAAAGAGACCCTTTAAATTCCAACTTGTAAATGACCCTTGCATTAGCCATCCTTGTTAGCTGTTGGGAACAAAGATAAAATACAAGAAGAGAGCAGTCGGTGCTCTCCAGAAATACGTGTTTCCACTTACCCGGCCAGACATGTGAAGGAGCACCAGCAGCGCAGGACACTCCAGCCACCGCCGTGCGAGATGGACCAAGCAGCTGCAGGGTCAGGGAAGAGCACATCTATAGAGAGAGGAACACCAAGCACGAGTTCATTAACCCGCTCTCACTCATCCTAGCATGAAATTCAATAAACGGAGCTTGAGGCATGGTGCTGTAAGTTTAACATCTTTAAACGCGAAGGGGAAAAATCCAAGAACATTTATGAAGAATAAGCAAAATCAGGCATGTGCCCAGTCTGTGGGGGTAGCCAGATGCCTAATAGTGATTACTGCACACTCTTTCATCTAAATAGACCACAGGGAAGGAAGAGATGGAAACAATTTTACTTCATGTCCTTTATTTCAAAAGTATATGTGCAAGTGGCATGGGATGAGGAAAAGTCCCCACTCAGACTGTTTGTGCTCATAGGACATTTTAAAAAAACAGTACAACAAAAGAAACACATAAAACACCAGCCTTTTCACCTGCCACTTTAATGAATGTCTTTGGCACTGTTCTTCGGGCAAGGATCAATACCTAATTCCCAAGACATTTATTTAGGGATTTAAGACTTCCAATTGAGCCCTGCCTCGGGAGTTGTTCCCCTTCTCCCTGCCCCCCTGCTTTTTTTAGAAAGGAAAGAAGGAAAGGGGAAGGGGAAGGGGAAGGGGAAGGGGAATAAAGGAAAGGAAGGGGAAGGGGAAGAAAGGAAAGGAAGGGGAAGGGGAAGAAAGGGAAGGAAGGGGAAGGGGAAGAAAGGGAAGGGAAGGGGAGGGAAGGGAAGG